>NW_007247786.1:45983-74881 GCF_000164805.1 Carlito syrichta | reverse complement strand
GATCGCCGGAGCCCAGCAGGTCGAGGCTGTGGTGGCTGGGAGCAGCCACTGCACTCTAGTGTGGGCGACAGAGTGAGACTCCAACTCAAAAAAAAAGAAAAAGAAAATTCACTAAGAATTTCCATAACAAGAATAAATATACTAATATGTTTCATATTCCTCTGATAATTTGTCAGTATTTCCCTAAGACTAAGGAGAGAGATTCAATTTATTGGAGCCTTTGTTTGTATAGAGCCTGGTTCACAACTTTATTATTTGGTTTCACCACTTATATTATGTTCCATGTCTTTGGGGATGTTATGCTGGTCATTCAATACATCTAGAGGTGAGTGCAATTTTCATTCACAAGCAGAGGACAAATATAAAATGCCTTGAGTCTTTTTGTTCTCCATGTTTAGAACTACATAAAATATCCAGAGTCTCATGGGACTTTCAGGTCAAAGCTTTGCTGATAATATTTTCTGAACAAAATGCAATTGGTTTAGGGGCAGCTATCACTGCTCCTAATTGATTATTATTTCTTGCTCTATTTTTACGTATCTGTTATATTATTCTTCATAACTTAGGCCTACCATTTGAACACTTCCAGGTAGTAAACTAACTAGGTGGGCAACACCCTCAGGTCCCAGCCCACTGTGGAATCTTTTCTGTCCTCTCAATATATCCTGCTTTCTAAAAATAAAAACAAAATTAAATTTAAAAAGGAGAAAACTAACTAGGCATTTGAGACTTAAGATGTACAAAGACCTAATGGCTCTTATTTTCCCTTCACCAAATCCCATCACATGTCTTCTGTGACCTTTGAATATTTGAGTAAATGACATCATCATTTGCCCATCAGGCCATCTTTTATTCTGCCTTTCTTCTCCTACTATGCATCCAATTCATCACAATGTCCTATAAAGTTTACTTCCAAATATATCTGAAATTTTATTTTTACCACTACTTGGTTCAAAACATCCCCATCTCGCTTCCAAGTTTCTACAATAGCCTACTATCTGCTTTTTCCTGGTGCATTCTTGTTCCCAGTTAGTCCATCTGCTTTTTCTGCACATTAAATCATAACATATCACTATCTCATTTAAAACTCTCCATCAGATCCTCTTTTTTATTTAAAATAAAACCCAGGTCTTTAGGACTTCCTGTAAGTCTTACCTCCATGAGATTGCCCTGTCCCATCTGCAAACATCTTCATGTATTCTCTCTCTCCCTTGTCTCCTATTCACTGTATTCTAGCCACACTGGATTTTCTGTACTTCAATACAAGTGGGTCACCTCAAGGTATTTGTAATTGTTTTTCTTAGAGCAGCTAGTCAATTAATTCTTTCTCATATTTCATTTTATCTTCTTATTAGCATGTAACTGTACTTATTAGTACTGTCATTATCTCATTCGATTACTTAAAAGATATGCAAATTCCTGAGGTCAGCAAAGTGGTCTCTTATACGAACATTTCTTATCTAATACTTAGATGATGTTCAATAACTATTCATTTACTGAATGATTAACTGACAAAATTCATCTTGAGCTCCGTTTAGGAAAAGGAAACATTGATTTTTAAAGCACTGTACGTTTCATTTTAGGAAGTCAATAGATGCAAGTAAAAAAAATCTTAACTAATTTTAAATTTATTTTGTGGTATTTTGTGAGGGGGAATCATTTATATTAATTGGATTACTAGTCATATTTTTAAAAAGCAAGTATTCAATTATTTCTTCATTCATAGAGCAGTTACTACAGTGAAATTCTGATGATACATGCTTGTAGTACACACAGTAGACAGAATTGCTGCCCATCACAAACTCAGTATTTAGCACAGAGGTTTCCCTGAAAAAACACTGCACCCATTTCCAATGGGCACTTTGGAATGATCTCAGAAATCAATTAATTTACATATAAGCAACTTATATACTGTACGATTTTTTATTTGCAAGTTTTGATCCTTTTAAAACAGAGAAAAAACCTGCCATTTGGGAAAATAAGTCTACTTTATCTTACTTTCTAGAGAAAGCTTAGTCAAAAGAATGAAGGGACTATCAAAACACTGGCACAAAAATTGACATAAACAGAAAAATAAAACTAATTAAAAGTGTGTTTTTTTTCTGTTTTCCGAGAGTTCTTGTCATAAATCCTTGTCATGAGTGATTACTACATCTATGTATGTATGTATGTATGTATGTATGTATGTATGTATTTAATCTCTATTTAAAAAAAAAAAAAAAAGCAAAAGCAAAGAGGAAGGGATGTGAAGGTGGAGACCAAGGGTGAATCTATTTATTATGCCCTTCTGCTTCTTAGTATCCATGTAAGACAATTTGGCAGCCCCTTTACTGAGTCAGTGCTTCATTCGGTTATTAGAAAAAAGAAAAAACTAAAGCCTTTCTGGATGTTGCTTTTCAGGGAAAAGAAATATTGTAGAAACTTAAGGTCGTCTCTCAAAATGAATGATTTTGTAGTCCCCGTGGAAAACAAGTCTTCCAGAGAGGCCATTTTAAACAAGTAAATGGGAAGGACACACTTTCAATTGAATTTCAGGATGGTATTGTTTTTGACCTTTAAATGATTTCGCTAAGCATTTAACACTTATAAAAGACATCAAATTGCTAGTTGATTGACAACATAAAAGGAATTGACTGTACTCTAGCCCCTTAGAGTCAGACTCACAGGAAGTCAATCAACCAAAAAAAAAAATCAAAGTGGGAAGTCATAAATGCAAGAAAATACACAGAGTGATAAAAATGAGAGTGAATCTTTATCAAATTCTATGCTGCCCTCCTGGAAACCAGGATAAATGACAATAAAGATTTTCACTTAGGTAATCCTAAAACTTCCTTAAAATTTTGAAAGTTTCTTACATGATTAATGTAAGCACCTATATTTTAAATGTTATCAGTGATATTGCCTGTATTTGCATTATAAAATGGAATGGTTATATTCCCTGTTTGGAACAAAATATGTATCATGCTTGTACCTTTTCTTTAACTCTGAAACTATAGAAAATAACTTATTTAAGTGTAACATGTCACACTGTATTAAACTGGGCAATTTTTATTTAAATGAATTAATTTTCATATATATAAGCACAAATAAAATGATGGCTTCTATATTTCTGTGTTTTAGTATTATATATATATATATATATATATATATATAACTGAAATTCTGAAGTGATAAGACACAAATTACAATTGTATATATTTATTCAAAAGAAGCAAATGTACACCATGGTAATCTTTAAAATATACATTTAGCTAATTTTTGGTATTCTAGCTAGATTTCCTGAAAAATGCATAATTGTTCCAATGTGCCATAGTTGTACCTAATCTACTCCACAGCTAAGGATGCAAATGTTCAAGAGTCTAACTTGAAGGCCAGTTAAAATTGTGGAAGGGTGCTTTACCTCGCCTAAATAAACAACATTCCCAGAAGCAAGCTTCTCTAAAAATGGATTTGAACAATTCACTCCTGCTTGCATTTCATGCAAGATATCTATCTTAACCTTCTTCTATTTTTATATCAAAAGTCTGCCTTTTTGCATGTTAGTTTAGCACTTCTCTCTTTGTGCCTATGAACACCCGCTGGAAGTGTCCTGACTCCATAGACTTTTAAAAATAAAATGTATAGAAGACTATTGTTTCAGACTGAGCTCCGGCATTAGACTCCAACAGATTAGACTAAACCAGAATGGAATCACTTGCACTAGACGCCCATAATCAAACTGAGCATAAAACCACGTTAGTTTTCTAACAAAGCAAAACAAACAAAACCTGGAAATTTACAGCAACCAATCTAAAGGTGCCCAGTCATCATGAGTCGTCCTGAGAGCGAAGTCCCCTCTGCTTTAACGCATAGGAGGAAAGCAACCGGAAATAACCAAATGTTAACCAATCTGCTCTTTACACTGTGCTGTTTCCTTGTCCCTGATCATGCTACCTTACAAAAACGGACAGTTCTGTCACACTCCACGGAGTTCCTTCTATTTTGTGCCCTGGATGCTGTCTGGTCCACGAATCACTAACAAAAGCCAATTCGATCTCTAAAATTCAATTTGCTAAAATCTTTTATTTTACAGCCTCAACATCGTTCTTTGTTTTCAAACAGTTATTCTGTGAATTGGAACCGAAGGAGCATTGTTGCCCCAATAATCTCATTGCTACACTCCACAATGGGTTTAAGATTAGCAAATTGTTTTAGAGAATATTTAATAAGCTGATTTCTGATGAATGCATTTGTAAAATTATAGCAGTGTAAATGAAATAAATCTGTCAGTGAGTTGAAATGATGTTTATCTTCTTGTATCTTTTCTACTCACATTATTTTTAAGAATTTTGGAACCTGTGTTTTAATTGAAGCATTAATGTATTTTCTTTCCATTTAACATTTATGATGTTGTCATTTTCCCAATATGGTGAAAAGGAAATGTCAGTGATGTGTGTAATCTCTAGAAATGGTGAAATATAGGGGTCAGTAAATTTTCTCCCCCCCCGAATCAAGAATAAAACTGGACAAAATTGTCTAACAACATTTTGGGACTCTAGAAATTCAATAAAGGTAAACAACAAATTGTGAAATGTTTATTCATTAAAAAAATTCAAGTCAATAGCTTTGGTCTGTAGATTTTTGGCCTAAAACTTCTGAACCACCCTTACTTCCCCTTTCCTTATCTCACTGCCAGTTCTTCCTGATGGAATTATGAGAACAACAATTTTCCTGATTTCAAAGTTGACCGGGAAAACCAGCAGTTTTGCAGTCAGAGAAGACAGGCTTAATTTTGGGTGGAGGATGAAAATCTGGTGTCATCGTCATTTTAAGTGGTAAACTTGGTAGCAAGTGAATAACAAAAACCCTCAGCTCAGAAAAACTCTTATTTTGCTCTCAGATGGGGCAAACAGTAAAGAAGATTAAAAATAAACGGAGAGATCATCAACGTGAGAAAACAACAGGAGAAAACAGAATATGTTTTCCATGTACTCTGTCAAACTGGAAAACTATGCACATATGATGGAGATCTGAGAAAGCCCAGAGAAAGAGTAAAGCTGAGGCAGGCTTGAAAACTGGCTGAAGTACGAACGTGTTCCCAAACTACATAAAAAAGATCAGCAGAGGGTTGAGGCCTTCCCAGCCTGAAGTATTTGAGCATATCCTCTGTCCAGATCAATGACTGAGGACTAAGCCTTGCATAAACTGTGGCAACACTTAGGATGAAAAGCTTAAAAGAAAAAGCTTTAAACTTGATTTAAAGAAAACAATAAGTAATTTTAAAAATCTGAATAGAATAAGTGTCAGCTGTACATGATTGAGAGATTAATCTTATGTCTTAAATGTAGGCACATTACAAAACATGAAGCTACTACTACTAAAATTCTAGGGGAGTGCTCAGAATCCAGAGTTGCCATGAGGTATTAAAATACTACATTTTTGACTAGATATCAGGTCATTAAAATAAGTAGGAATGTGTCAAAATTATTTTCACAATGCTTCATCTACCACCTGCAACTCATCATAGTTAATATGAGGCAAAAGCATAATAATTATGATGTGACTACATTCAGGGATCATTACAACCTCACTGACCACCAGCAATTAAATCTTTATTGCCATCAGATTGATGAGCAATCTAGCTTCAATCTTATCATAGGTCCACACCTAGCATAAGTACTAATTGGGATATCATTATAATTAATAGGCAAGCTTAAGAATTGGAGGCACAGGGTAAGAACCTAATGTGAGGGATTATCAATTCACCCTTGCATAAAGTTTATTAGTGCTTTTACAAATGGAAAACATGGGCAATTGAGGCAGAAAGGATGCAAAAGATGTGCATGACTCAATTACTGTTTCAAAAACAATATCAGCCCCTAAGACCACTTGAGGAACATTTCATATATTAAAATGCTGAGTAAAGACAAATATGAAATTTTATATATATTTAATATATATTGAACATATTAACAACTATTTTTGTTTCTACCAAAAATATTTTTTTGTAGCATCATAACCAGTGTCATTTTAAAATAGTTTTTAAAAAGTTAAATTAAAAACATTCAGTGACTCAAAAGATAATGTAAAATCGTCCTTATAGATATAGCAGGGTCAACAGGTTTTTGAAAAGTGAGATTTTTGAATTGTTATCATAAATATTTTGAAACTGAATATGTTGAAAATTTGGAGGAAGCCAAGTGTAAATTTCATGCAACCAACAGTAACTGTTGAAAGAACACTAGTTCTACATCTCAAACTTGATCTTTTCTTGAGTTACAAGAGAAAAAGCTCTGGGATAATACAGAATGAAGCAAAACCATGAGAAAATGCATGGAACATATAAAGCTAGATTCATCAGTATGATTCCCTAAGGAAGCCATGTATTTAAAATAAAAAGATCAAATTTTTAAGATTTGTAAAAAAAAAAAAAAAAAAAGTAGAAAATAGCTGGTTATTTTATCTAGAATTCTATGGGGGCAGAATACTCACAGGTATTGTCCACATGTAGCAAGTTCCATCTGGAGATAAAAGAAGAAAACTACCAGCAAGGCAGAATGCAGTAGACAGGGTTTACTAGAGTCACCACTTTGTATGTTTCTCTTCTTGTGGAGAGTTCTTATTACTAAGAGTGAGAAGCAATGTGTCATTTCTCCCATTCAATTTTAAATTTAATGAGTATAATGATAAGATATTGCAAATTTAAAAGAGCCTTTGCCATGGAACAAGACTTGAGACAGAAGACCTTATATCTTATTAATTGCCAAGGGAGATCTTAAACCCCTCACCTGTTCCTGCCAATGCTCGGACAGTTAGAGAGCCTACTGAGAAAGAAAGAATCTTAAATTGACTCAGCTTGTCTGAAAGGAACTAAGTATAAGTCTGAAATAACTATATAAAATTTTCTGTCATAGGCAGAATAGAAGATGGAGTTAGAAGTGAAAGTCTATTATAAAGAAATGAGGAAAACAAAAATTATTTTATATCTCAGTCCATATGAATATAAAATTTATATTTGTTATGTATAGTAAGATGTCAATTATGATAAAAACATATGCATATTAAGATATGGAATAAAGTACAATTAAAATAAATAAGTTGCACTTATTGTCCAAAATTTCTAATGCAAGCATATCAGTTTATTATTCAAAAAAAGGGTTTATAAGGAACTTTGAATATGATTTTACAATTTTTATTTGAAATGTTAAAATGCCTGAGGAATTCAAAATGGTTACAGACTTTGTGCTATTTTGGTGCTCCAAAAAATATCTAACATTTGAGGGCACAAATAAGTTTAACTTTTCAAAATTTCGGAGTGCAAATGTCATGTAAAATTTACCAAGCAAGGCCATGGAAGTTCCCATGGTCATGATGGATTTTTATAATGATATAATCCTTAATGAATTATACTCCCATTTTTGAAAGTTTTAATAAGAAATTTATTTTGCCTGCATTGTTATTAATTCTCTCATCTGAATTGCCTTGGGCACGTCTGCCATAAAATTGTTCAACATAATATTTCTTTCTGTGTCAATCATATAGTACATGCAAATCTCCCAACCATGAATAAGACAAACTTCCTTTTCTTTAAATCACATACCTAGCTTTCAAAAAATATTTAGGTTAAAAATTAGGATGTGCTGTAAGAAAGTTATGTCTCATATTTATGAATAATAGAGTTCTGAACACATAGGTATTATCATCTTGAACCACACAGTTGTACAACTTTAATTACGTGTGTTACAAGTGATGAGTATCAGGTACATTTCTTGGGGAAGTGACATCTACATTGAGATCTGAGGGCTGAGTAGGAATTTATAGGTGTGAAGGGGCATGGTGGACAGGAAAATGTTCCAGAGAGAAAGCAGGTTTGAAGAGCCAGGAAAATTTAAAAAAACAACAATTACATGTTCAAGAAATGGAAAGATCAGTGAGGCCAAGGAGGGGGGGAAGTACAAGAGGAGTAGTGATACTAGATTAATTTAAAGATGTAGAAATGCATCAGATCACCCAAAATTTGTGGTCCACAAAATATGTATATTACTTTAACCTAAAAGCAATGAAAAGCCATTAAGGGTTTTAAGTAGGAAATTTTTCTTGATCAAGTTTGATCTTTCAAACAAGTCTTCTTTAGCTACAGGAAAAGCAAGACCTCTATGCAAACTGTGATAGATAGGATTGGGGAGCTAGACAAAGGTGCTGTCATGGAGAAGATTGGAGGTTGGCGGAATCAACAGCTGTATGAAAGAAAAGATTCAGAGCTATTTTCAGCTGGGTGCAGTAGCACACACCAGTAGTCTCAGGTATTTTGGAGGATGAGGTGGGGGGATTTCCTGAGCCCAGAAGTTCAAGACCAGCCTGGGCAACATAAGATCTGTTTCAGCAAATACATACATACATACATACATATATGAAGAAGAAAAGAAGGAAAAAAAATATTAAAACCAGCTATCTTTGATTGGATATTTGGAGTGAAAAGAGGGATAAATCAAATAGATTTGAGGAGTGAAACTATCAACACTGTTTTGAACATTCTCAGTTTGCAGGAGAAATATATTGAACGTGTAGAAGAGGCAGGTGGAGCTATTAGTCCAATGCACTGAAAAACAATGCCAGAATATAAATCCAAAGCCATAAGCTTATTCACAAGTGAAAAGAAGCTTCTCATAATGATGAAATCAAATGTGGGGCAATAAGTGTAGTACATAGTATGAAGCAGAGGAGAGAAAGAAATTCCACCAGTTTTTCAGAAATTCTTATGTTCATGAAAGGGTAAGCAGCCTTACAAACAATGTTTTGGTTTTATCCTGACAAATCTAGAGTCATTGGTACTAATGGAGTTATGCAGAAAGATTATGATGGGCTAAAGTTAAAACTTTAAAAATTTTTGGTTAATTATTATTGATCATCCCTATATTGATTTATTACTCTAACTTCTGCATATCACACTCAAGAATTTTAAATCTGATACTTTTATCATTAGTGATGAAGAAATCAAAGAAGAAAGCAGGGTGCTAGATGAATCAGGTGAATGGATACTGATGTTGTTTGTTAAGAGATGGGACTTGACCCTTATGTACCTAACTCTGAATTATACACTATATCTTTAAAATCAAAAAAATTAAAAGGTTGGACTCAAACATAATTTATTAAAATAATTCTCTCCAACTTCTGAGCTTTAAAAGGTGTCCTACCCATAGGCTCCACATAATCCTCTGCTTGCCATTATCTTATGTAATGTAGCAACCCCAAAATGAGGGGGCTTGTGTGTAATGTTTGCCTCTTCCAAATAAGTCACTCAGAGGTCCAGCAGGAAAAGACATTGATTTACTAGCACTTAAGGGAGGCACCAATGGCAGCCAGTTGGTGAAGAAATTTACATCTCGGGATAGATCAGCAAGTAGTTTTCTAATCAAGCAAGTTAATTATTCAAACTGCTATGAGGTTTTCACAATTCCATTGATTAAGAGTGACACCTACATTGCTTTCAGCATTGCTTGACCACTTGTACCCCATGACTCATTACTGAGAGTATTCATAATCCTTCAGAGACCAACCTTGGTCAGAGGCCGCTCCCTGAGAGAGGGGGAAGAAAGAAGGCAGGTTTGGGGGAAAAGAGTCTGTGTCGGAATGATACCTGACACCATAGTGCTTGTTACTCGAATATTCTAAGAGGACAGGGGCTTTTTTTCTTTGTAAGTCTAGCATCCAGTCAAATGCCTAGCACATAGTAAGCATGTATTAAACTAATTAATGTTAACTTGTGATATCTTGCATATTCTCCTTGCAAATGGAATCAGGTTGTCATCACCATCCATGTGTCTTAAGATATTCATTTATTTGCCCTCTGGAGTTTTTCCTTTTGATCTTATATTGTAACTTGTATACTTGTTACAATTCCCTAAACCTTTAAGGAGAAATTGTTTTTCTATGTAAACTTTGGAATCTTTGATTTCTTAGGCATATGCTTTTTCTGTTAATATAAATCATTTCGGGAAGAAAGATAATATATACTAGTAACGGGAGACTGGTGGCATCATACTTTTATTATCAAGGTGAGGTTGCATCAGGATGAAGAGCAAGTGAGAAGGAGGGACAACTCCAAGGCAGAGGAGACAGTTTATCTTCTCAATCCTGCTGGGAGGGTAAAAAGGCTCATTCCAACAAGGTAAGGTGATGCTCTTACCCAGTATTTTACACAAATGTTTCAATCAGAAGTGATGTTACCAAATAGCAGAATGTACCTAAAAAAACGGAGTCGTTAACATAAGACACTTTAATATTTGGGGATATTAAAAAGCCCAAAGTCCAAAGGATCTTTTTTTTTTTTTTTTTTGAGTTGGAGTCTCACTCTGTCGCCCAGACTGGAGTGCAGTGGCTGCTTTCAGCCACCGCAGCCTCGACCTGCTGGGCTCCGGAGATCCTTCCGCCTCAGCTTTCCAAGTAGCTGGGATTACAGGCATGCACTACCACACCCGGCTGATTTTTTTGATTTATTGTAGAGATGAGGTCTCGCTGCCCAGGCGGGTCTCGAACCCGCGGGCTCAGGCAATCCACTCACCTCAGCCTCCCAAAGGCGCGGGATCACAGGCTGAGCCACTGAGCCCGGCTTCCAAAGGATCTTAACTGAAAGGAACCAGATAACCAGATTCCTCTGATCCAGAGAGAATGAATACGGGAAGCTGCCAGAGAAGGCAGTGGCACGAGGAAAGGATTAACACGTAGGCGCTGTAGTTCAAACACACCTGAGTTGAATCTTGGCTCTCACATCTACCAGACTGTGACATTACTCAATCTCTCTAGATCTTAGTGTCCACTTTTGTAAAATGTTACTGACAAAATATAAAGTATTTTTACATGGCATAAATAAGATAATGTGTATAAAAAACACCAGGATAGAATAAGTACTCAATACATGTTAGCTACTGTTAGCATTATTATCATTACTATCATTTATGTAATTGCAAAAGAGAGCATTCTGTTTCCCACCTTTTGCTTCAGTCACCAAGGTTAGAATCATGAGAAAATAATTTCAAATTTCATTTGCTAATATAGAAAGAAGTTATGATATTCTACTGAACCGTGTTCCCAGGGAATTTTGCATGGTGAAAGGTCTTTTGTTGGTGCCAGTAGAATCATCACTAGGGGCTGTGAAGAGGTCAGTATTGACAAAGTAACTGAGATTGCAAGGAGACTACCTTCACCCCTCCCCAAATGTCCTTGTTAATATGCAAAATGTCTGCACACAAGTTCAAAGCAACCTCTGTACATTAGTGGCAACAGAAAGTATATTTTTCTGCTGTAAAGTCGCTTCTAACTGATCATATTCCACTTTCAATTTATCTTACTTGTTTTTATTTCTTCATCAATAAACACCATTTTTCCTAATTTGTTTTTGGTTACTTTTCCAAATTTTTGGAGTATTTTGAATTCTAAGACGATACTGTCATCCAAGGTGTTACCCATTTTACTCAACTTGATGTAATCAACACTTTGTAAACATATGCTTTTTATGAAAACTTGTTACACTGAAGAAGAATGTGAGAAAACTGAGAAAAGTTCCTGAATCTCAGACAGATCTATGATCATAAAGTGTACTAAAATTCTGCAACACTGTCTTTAAAAAATTAGTTTCTTTTAAATTAGTGAAATATTAAACACACTTGTGGCATTGTGAGATATTTAGTTTTGTCCAAGTAAAACAACATATAAAATCAAGTAAACACTTGTACTCGGCTATAAACATTTTAATGTTTAGTTCAATGTATTTCTCAATATTTAAAAATTTAATATTTTACATATGTGTATATTACATATTTTATATGTATGTCTTAACACAACATATATACACCCCTTCTTCCCCCTACACACACTTTAGCCTCAAGTGTCTCCAAAACCAAAATGTTCATCTCCTTCATATCCTCTTCTTATCTTTCTTTGGATTAATTTTACCAGGCAAAGGTAGGAAAAGGTAATGAGAGAATGCACAGACCTTAGATTCAAACATGCCTGTCTTCAAATACTGACTTTGGCACTTATTAGCTGAGTGACCTTTATCAAATTACTTAGCCTCTCATATCTTCAGTTTTCTTATCACAGTATGGGGACAGTAATACTTTCTCATGTGGTTGTCAGAAAAATTAATTAAATAGTCTATCACCAAGCCTAGCACATAATAGGTATTTAGTACATAGAAACTAATTATCATTAGAAAAAAGATTTCTGGAGAATTTGCATAGGTATGCCATTTGGCAACAATACTATTTTATGGTCTTATAAAATTGATCACAACATTTATTCGTTAAGACAAATACAATGTCAAACCTAGTAAGTCAATTTCCTGACATGACACTTTATTCAAAATAAAGAAAATAGAGAAATAAGTCTAAAATTAAAATACAAATATTTTATATATTTTCCATCATCATTTTGATTATTTAGTCTCAACAGTAGGTAGTTGTCATGACAATGTTATTCCAGATACACAGACCCTTCCTGTCCAAAAAACTTTTCTTCTTCTACCAAAAATATTTTAGAATCATATCACTGGAATTCAGCATTATCTCAGATGAAATTTATTATGTAAAATAAAGAAAACAAGAACTAGTTATTAGCAGTGGAATCAGTTTAACAGTTGTGTAAATATGTCCTAGGGCAGTCAAATTGTAGTGAGGGTTGGGCAAAGCCTTTGTTGTTGTAGAGAGGAGAGGGTAGCGGAGGAAGAGATGTTGGTATTCACACTCAATAACTACTGGGGTAGGATGACCAACTGAGTGTTCCAAAATGATGAATTAGCCATGTGGCTTACAGAAAAGTACTAACAATGCAGATTATATCCTTCACCTACATGAATATAAAACCTCCAGATGACCCTGCTAATTATAATGAGATACTGATAAGACTTACAGAAGTTTTCAATTATACCAACAAACTGGGACCATATATCATATTGACAGAACAATGGAGTGGGTGTTTTTAACCATGTAAATCTTTAAAAAGAAATTGAGAGTAAAGCAAAGCATCAGATTTTAAAACATGAAAATAAAACATATATAAAAGGCAGCAAATCCTACGTAACAAGTAAAATTTTTGATCTAATGACCGAATAACTCAATCTGAGAATCTTATGAATAAATTCAGTTGAAATACACTATGTCCTAACAAGAAATAAATTCATAGATAACCTAGATCCTGCAACCTTGACTAATATGAAGAGGCAGTTTTTAGGTCTAACATTATTGAATTCCTAAGGTGAGGATAAATTAATAAATTATTATTGTATTGTTAGGACAAACTTGGAAAATATGAGAATTAATATTCAAATGCTAATTAGACTAATATTTAAAATCCTCAAATATCTACTTTAAATTTAGAGTGATTACCCCTACAAAAATTGATTTCAATACGAATGCAGAAATCAGTTTAAATTAGACTATTATTATATCTCTTTTCAGAATACAACTCATTATTTAAGGTTTCTAAAATATTGATTGTTTAGTATTAGTTAATATTTGCAAATTATGCATTTAAAAATATAAAAATAATATCCCTCTTCTTATTTAAGAGATACTTGGAAATGATTTTTGCAAAAATACTCATTGGATTATTTGCTTATGACAAAATTATCAAAAATAGAGTTATAGGTCAGATGTTTGATCAATATTGAGGTTCTTGTTTTATACTGCTAAATAGTTATCCAAAGATAATGAGTTGATGTGTATTCATTGTGTGTGAGCTTACCTACTGTTTACATTTAACTCATTCCTGACCCTCATAAGAGCTTTCTCTCCTTATTATGTATCTATTTTTCTTTCTACATCTTTAATTTTTTCCTCTCTCCCAGACCCTTTTTTGGTTAATATCCATCTTTGAATCTTCCCATCTTAAAAGAAAGCCCTCTTTAAAAACTTATTCTATGGTTGAAATGTGTCCATGTGTTTCCAACACAAAGTTCATGTGTTGGAAACCTAATCTCCAATGTAACAGTGTTGAGAGGTGGGACGTTTAAAAGATAATATCTTTTTTTGTTGTTGTTGAGTTGAAGTCTCACTCTGTTGCCCAGGCTGGAGTGCAGTGGCACGCTCACGGCCACCCCAGTGTTGACCTGCTGGGCTCCAGTGATCCTTCCACCTAAGCCTTCCAAGTAGCTGGAACTACAGGTACACGCTACCACGCCCCACTAATTTTTTGATTTATTGTAGAGATGAGGTCTCTCCAAGTTGCTCAGGCTGGTCTTGAACCCACGAACTCAGACAATCCACTCGCCTCAGGCTCCCAAAGTGCTGGGATTACAGGCTGAGCCACCAAGCCTGGCCAAAATGTTTTACTTTTTAAAGTTAGTAGTTTGAACTTCACCTATGGATAATTAACACCAATTAATTACTCTATCAATTGAAATATTAAATATGCAACAGTTTATATATAGGGGATTTGCAAATTGTGTGTGCTGGAATGCTGCAATGTAAGTGTTTCTCAAACTGTGCAGAAAACTAATAATTCATATTATATGCTATATTAAATAATTTCTTATAAAGATCTCTGCTATCAAATAAGTTTATGGAATGATAAGTTTTAAAGGTATAAGTAGATTTCTCTGTCTTCAGTATTGAATAGTGCCCTTAATATGCAAATATTCTATTAACTATTTAGCTTTTTTCCTCCAAACTAATTTGAAAGTGCAACCCTTATAGCATGAAACTCAGTGTAATTATCTAGTTAGTAATGACCCAGGAAACCAAGTTTTGCAAACATTGATCTAGAATAAAGAAGAAATTATATATTATGGTTTAACTTAGACTGTTCTTCTGACTTTGCTATCTTTGGAAATTATACATGACTGTTTAAAGTTTCAAGTCAGTTATCACTGAAGGACAGCTAATAAGGGATAGCTTAAAAAACTATTGTGAGGGTAAAATTTGTTAATATAATGAGAAGTGGATATAGTTACAGTGCAAAATATTAGTCTCTCATTCCTATACAGTCTATGACACAGAAAATATTTTAAAATAAGGCTAACATTTGACAAGTTTGATAAAGAAATAAGTCAATTTTGTAATTTTCTTTATCCCATTCTAAGATATGTCATATGCTCCTTAAAGAAAGGATAATGTATATTAACATATGTTAGGATGAATTTCTAATAACGTAATCATCCCTTTGGTAGAGCAATGAGTAGTTTAATTTTGTGACAGTTATTTATGCAAAAATTTAACTTTATTCAATTTATTGAAACCTCTCTTTTATTCAATAATTTTATGGACACTTTGGTGGACATCACGATATGTCAGAAAAAATTTGAAATAAGTGAGTCCTCAAAAGTCTTAGGCAAAATAATCAAATACATAAATTAAAAAAGCAATTTACTGTAAAAGGATAATAAATATCACAATTGGGTCAAGAAAACATGGGATTCAGTTTTCTGGCTGTTTTAGTAAAGGATTATGGATCTAGTAGAGGAAGAGAAAAATGAGAAATGGATAGACTACCATCATTCTCACATTCATGCCATACTGGCTATGCTCCTCCTCATTACCAAGGTAATAGGATAGATAGAGAGAGAGAGAGAGATAGATAGATAGGTAGATAGACAGACAGACAGACAGACAGACAGATGACATTCAGACAGACTAAGGCAGACCCCCTCAAAAAACCAGAATTATAATCAGGATTATATACTTTAAGCTACAGGGGAAATTAGTCATAGACCAAAGCTTGTTTTTCTGACTATCAAAGTTTAAAAGGAAGACTCAAAATGATCAAATTGCTGCTAAGTGATTTAATCACATCCTGAATATATATGAGGGGGAACCCAATACAACTGGACTTTATTTTTTTTTTTAAATTGTGTATTTATTCTTACATGTTTAAACTTCAGTCACCTTCAGAGTACTCTCCAATTGATGCAATACTCCTACTGAGATGTCTTTTCCATTGCTCAAAACAGTTTTTGAACTTGTCAGTTTGGATGTCTTTTAGTGCGTCTGCTTTTTGTTTCACCTCTTTTACATCAGTAAAACATTGCCCTTTTAGGCCTTTTCCAATCAGGGGAAACAAATCAAAGTCATTTGGGGCAAGATAAGGTGAATAGGGAGGTGGAACAAGGCGTAACAATAATGATGAGGCTTTCACTCTGGGTAGAAAGACCAAGCACTGATCCCAGTTCTGTGTTAGTGCCAGAGATTGTGACCTCTAAGCCTTTCAGGTTATTTTTGTTTTAAATTTTATTTCCCCCAGTCTCATACCATTTCCTTATATTCACATGGAGATAAGTGCTGTGCTGAATACTTAAAGGGACTCTAAGGGCCTCAGCATTTCTGTAAGTATGCAATACTCTCTTCTGTGATTCTCTGCCCTGCGAGCCTAGCCTCTTTGGTCTCACCAGATTCTCAGTTCTATCCCCTCTATTCGTGGGGTCATAAGCATACTACCTGGGTATCTCCTTCCTGCAACACATCCTGGTATTACATGTTGCAAATTGGGGCAAACACAGGTCTCACCACATTTGTTTCGTTTCTCTTCATTGCCTCGTGTCTAGTGCCCAAGAAACTGTTTCTTCTTTTATTTGGTCTGTTCTTTGTATTTTATTAGGCTAGAGAATAATTTCTGTCCCTGTAAATGCATTTTTTTCCTCCAACAGTACAGGTCTCCCTGATAACTTAAGATTTAGTCAAAAGAAAATCCTAGCCCATTGCTTTAACTATACTGTGTTCTTGTAAATATCATGCCCCTTGCAGCTCCCTCTGTTTTGTGCATGTCTTTACTTCCTCTTCCACCTGATCAATTCCCACTTTATTTCCAAACCACACTATGATTAACCTGTTTAGATGCTCTCAACTATATTTTTTGTTGCTGTTCTTGTGCACACAGAAATTTTTAATTATTACTTTACTATAGCCCCCAGAACAGTTTTATAATTATTCATTTATTTATTTTTATTATTCAACAAATGTCTCACTAACTGACATATGCAGAGTATGGTACAATCCCTTGCTCATTATAAAATGTAATAAAATCTGTTGACTGAATAATACATCTAAATCATTGTTTCTTTCCTCTATGATCAGGAGCACAAATGGCTAGAATAAGCAGCAACTGAATTGAGATAGGTACATTTGATATGGTGAATAACATTTTGTAAAAATTATTTTAATTTTTAATTTGTAATAAAATATTCACTTGGTAACTACTAGTCAAAGACATTTCCCTATTGTCGAGTAAAAACCAAGAATTTCTCACTTAGTTTTTTTTTTCAACTTTTTCCTATTTTCATGTTTTCAAATTTTTGATATGGAAAAAATTTGCATAATTTATACAACTATGAACATAATATTAATATATTCCTATGATTTCTTAAAGCTATCTTGGGCTCAACTATAAATGTACTGCTATGCTGTATCATATTAGACAACAGAAAATAGATGATTAACCAATAAGAAAAAATTAGAGAAGCATGTTGGTTGACAAATGAAAATAAAAGTAGTTTTTATGGACACGACATATCCACCACTATGACAAAATAAAAAAGGGAGGGACAACTGATGGAGTGCTCATAAAAAAAGCAACAAATGCACCCTGGCCTATTTTTCTACTGTGTCTGCTCAATACCGCAACACTGAGCTAATTGCATCAAATTACTCAGATATTATTAATATTTATATTTAATTCTTAACTATAAGCTATCTATAAATTGTGCTATTAATCAAACATTTGTTCTGTGGTTTATATCTATTTTCCCAATATTTTCAGATTAAAGAAATAATTTAGTCTTCTCCTGCTCTAATTGTATTCAAATTTAGTATGTCTGTTTTGAGATCCAAGAACCAGTTTAGTTTTCTTATTAAATCAAAATTAAATATTGCTCATTTCTCCATGCTTTCTTACCCATCATTGCATAGTTTTTTTTCTAGATAGGACTGATTGAAATCTGTAGTAATGGACGGTTTCAATTTGATGTTTTTCAATTTGATGCAAAGAAGATAACATTTGTATATGAGGGAAGATATTTTATGTTTAGAAATAATATCCTCTATGCATTTTGATTCTCAATCATGAAAATAAATTCAAGATTAGAGTTCAGGCACATTCAGGCTGTTATGGTAATAGACATCAGTGCTAAACTCATTTTTAGAAAATAATAATTCATAAAAACTAAAGCTTATACAATATAATTGATTTCAAATTGCTTGCTCAAATTTAATTCTTTTCTGTATAATTTAAGGGCAGACATCAATAAAGTGATAGAGTGGACAGTTTTTAGTTGGTAGATCAGTAGTGTTACTATATTTTTTTCCTGAAAGAAGAGTTTTTGTTTATCTCTGCTGAAATCTTCATAATCTTATCTCATCATGCTTCCTGTCCATGTCTGTCACCAAAAAAAGGTAGATAATAAGGAAGACTTTGTTACCTTTATTCCATTCAAATCCTCTACTGTTAGTCGAACATATGGCAACTTGAATTTCCAACAGACCTTAGATAAATTTTTATCATGAGGTTAATTTCTGATGAAGTGGTACTATTATGTAAACCTTTATAAATTATGTGTAGATATAGTGATTGGAACTCCAGAAGGTATTTTAGGCCTTGTAGAAAATGACTGTGGCAGAAACTAAATGTTGGAATGAACTAAGTTTATTATGGCCTTGTGAAATTCAGGTTATTGATTGCTGATACCTGAACGATATGTGAGATAAAATCTTGTGTGTTTAGGTCATTACTAACTTGAATTTAATCTTCACAAAACAAGAGTAACATGCTCTGGACTACCATACCAATTTTTTCTTTGTCAGTTCTTAGGTCTTTATAAAGAATATGATAGTTGTGCAAACAAATTTTCTGTCAAACAATTGGTGGTTATTTTGTTGATTTTGTTTATGACTATTGCAATTTCTATGACTATGATTGACCTCAGCTACCTTCAATAATGCAGAGACATGCTGGGTAGGGGTAAGTCTTAAGTAAACAGAAGAGGATATGAGCTCAGCAAAAATAATGTCAGAACAAAAAGATGGGGATAGGGGAGGTTAGTCATACACATTTACTAAGAGAAAACTGGAAATGAAACAGAGGCACGAAACTTACCTGATGACTTACTGGATTTCTGATATATCTTATGTCCTCCTAGATTCAAAGCTAGTTCTAGGCACATGAGTAGAGTTGAGAGCTCCTAAGACCTTTTTGGACTAAGAAGTTAAGACTGGAAGTGAGTCTTTGGAGTCAGGTCTTGTAGGTCTTGTTATCTATTCCCAACATTCTTTGAACAGGTCTTCCCTCTGTTAAGACCATGACATATCTGCTAATAGAATAGATACTATAAATTAGGTAAATATTCTTAAAGTACGTTTTGGTTCCCAGCAGGTTGAAGGTAATAAATGGTTGGCATCGGCAGGGGACTGGTGACAAGACTTAGGTCATGAGGTTTCAGTTGTAAATTTTGGGATTTACTATAGGACTTTATCTTTCCAGGTAAAGGTTTATTGTTTTAGTGCTATTTGTTTCTTTGTTTGTTTGCTTTACTTATTTTAGTTATGCTCCAGAAGGTGCCATGAAGTAGAATTTCCAGTCTGGTTTTTCAAACTGACAGTAAATTTATTTAGTCTTTCTTCTTAGAACACTTTATGTTATCTATATTTAATATTTTCATCAAAGTGGAAAAGAAGTTTTGTTTTATGTGATGTTTCTAATTTGAATTTTTGGGGGCTTTTTTTTTGAGATCGGGTCAGCTAGTGTCTGGAGCATCCAAAACATTAGATATGGTTTCTTTTCTTGAGAACCTTGCAAACACACACACACACGATTATCTATCTATTCTCTGTAATATATATTATTATAATAATCTCACAAGTATACTGGCAAAAGTAGACATATAAATAAATCTATATTTCAGAGTCCTAGTTCCATCATTTGCTAGTTATATGAGTATGAAATAGTTTCTCTATCCTAAATTTCTCCTTCCTTAAAATGGATGTGCTGTCAGTATTTATCTCTTGAGATAGTTGAGAGAATTAACTAAAATAGCACATATAAATATGATACCTATTCTCTGCCAGCAATTGC
The DNA here is from genome assembly GCF_000164805.1 of Carlito syrichta. Lineage (NCBI taxonomy): Eukaryota > Metazoa > Chordata > Mammalia > Primates > Tarsiidae > Carlito > Carlito syrichta. The sequence continues at coordinate 54,850 of NW_007247786.1, read as the reverse complement.
AATCATTATACATAATATGAAGTCTGACAATTAAGTTCACAAACTCATCCTAGAAAAAGTGCCTCATACCTCATTGCTGAATATCACTATGGTTACCATTGAAGTAGTCCCCTTGGGAAGCTATGCACCAACACCAGCAGCCAGTTGACCCATCAAAGCAATTTTGGAACTCTTTTTCTGAAAGGGCCATCAGAACTGTTGTCCTATTAACCTTGATGTCCTGAATGTTATCAAAATGTCTTGCTTTCAATATTTCCTTTATCTTAAGAAAATAGAAAAGTCATTGTGGGCCAGCTCAGGTGAGCAGGGACAGTGTTCCAATATAGTTATTTGTTTACTGGCTAAAAACTCCCTCACAGACTGGGTAGCTGGTGCATCGTCATGATGCAAGAGCTCCCTTGGGACCAATTTTGTGCACACCTTACTCATGCCAAGATTTTCAGTGAATATTTTCTTGTTTATCAACGTTTCTTTGTTTTGCTTTGCTTCTCACCATCAGCTGATGATTTAGACACACTATTCCATGAACTTTGGCAAAATGTAGTCAACTCTGCTTTTAACGGGGCTCTCCTGACCTTTCTTCATCAGTGATACTTTCTCTCCCCTCAGAAAAATGTTTAATCCATTTGTACACTGCTGATTTCTTCATTTCATCATCCCCATAATCGTGGCCTGATTTCAATTCCAATTTTGTCCAGTTAACAACCTCTGTAGAAAATGATGGGGTGATTCCTAAAAAATCTCAAAATTGACCTTCCATACAATCCAACAATCCCCCTACTGGGAAAATACCCGCAGGAACTCAGATCACTCTATGAAAAATATACCTGCACATGTATGTTTACTGCAGCATTATTCACAATAGCAAAAACATGGAACCAACAGTACTGCCCATCAAAAGAGGACCAGATTTTTAAAAATGTGGTACATATACACAATGAAATATTAGTCAGTCATAAAGGATAAAATTATTAACTTCACAGCTACCTGGATGAACTTAGAATCTATACTACTAGTGATTTATCATAGAAGCAAAGAACTGAGTACCGCATGTTCTCATTCATAAGCAGACCTTGAATAATTATTGTAATACTATAAGAAAGGGATTGGCAGCAGTGGGAAACTGCCAAGGAGTGGGGGTGGGATTGGCAGTAGTAGGAAAAGGCCAGGGAAGGGAGAGATCACCTCATCAACAAGGGTACCTGCATAATGAACATTTGTATACCTAACCCTGAATTGTACTCCACATCTTTAAAATAAAAAATTTAAAAAAAAACAATGAATTTGATGTTTGTTAATTGCTCTAATTCAAGCTCCGTCATTCTTGTAATGGCACAGAAAAACATGCAACAACAATAATGGACGCCACTCAGCAAGACACTGCCACATGTCAACATAAGCATAGCTGTGAGACACGGATAGACCAAGCTTATAAAACCTTACCAAATTGTACAGTGCTACCAACATAAACACATGGTGACAAGTTTGCAAACTTCATTGTCAGACTTCATATATATTTCAGATGAGAGGAATAGGAGCTAAAACGTGTGACATTAATTAACTTAGATTAGCCATAGAAGGATTCATGAAGGAAGCATATCAGATTTTTATTCAAAACACTGAAGAATAGGACAGATACTGTTTCAGTTAGTGTGAGTGACAAGAGTGAAGAAAAAAAAAATAATCAAAAGTCCAAAGAAGTATTGTATAATCAGTACACCTTTTATTGTGAATGTCTACCTAAAATAGTTGGTATTGGATGGGAACGACCACTAAAAACAGACAAAAAACAACCAAACAAAAAAAACACAATAAACCTTGAGTCATAAGCATATCCCAAACTCTTTATCACATCTTGGGAATCCCATAGCTTCTTCAGGGTCAGTAGGACTCAAACACTAATTTATTCATGTATCGCATTCCTCCCAGCTTAATATACATTGACACAACCCAAAAACACAGTCTACTGACTCCTAGTTTTCAAGATATCTTCTTTTGGACGAAATCTACCAAGACCTTTTTTCCTCTATCTCTGATTTAAGTCAGCTGCCTTTGTGTTTATTATTGCTTCTGTAGCAAGCTAGTCTTTCCTATGTAATAGCATTTATCATAGTAAAACTAAATTTTCAACTTACATTTTGTTTCTCCAATAAACCATATTCTCCTTGAAGTCAAGGATAATGTATTACACTATAGGGCAATGCTTAACCCATGGTGAATTATTTACATCTTTGTAAAAAAAAAAATTAATGACATTTCTGCTTTTGTATCATTTATATTGAGATTGCATTGCTCTGTGAATGCTGAGATCCCTTAGTTTTAACATTCTAATGAGCTATCAATCACAGTGATAATATACCTTAAATTAATAAGACATTCTTTTGGTCTTTCTTTTCAAAAAATGCTATCACAGCTAAGAATCTGTATTCTTACAATATGGCTTAATACAGTGAAAAGTCAAGAAAAATTAGAAGATTTAAAAAGATGAGGAAAATTAGAAATTTTAAATTGCCTTCTGGCTCAGATTCTAAGAACATGTATTTTATTTCTTTAGCAAAGATGATATTTGAAGGTAATTCCACAGATATGGATCACACACATGTCATCATTTTCTGTATTACCAACTGAGAACACTAAATGTCTCATAGCATCCAGAAACAGACTAAAGGAAATTATACTAATTATCCTAAAGGCTAAGCACTAGCTTCTCATCTTTTGGGTTTGTTTTGTGTTATATATGTTACATTTGGCCTAAAGGCATGAATCTTAACTTGAAGAAAGGTCTGTGATTGATACCAAAATAGAAGTTCACATGAGTCCTCAGAAAGTGTTTGATTTTTATTATGTCACAGAATAAAATCATAACTTGCTTCTGTATGCAATAATTACAATTCAATATTTTAGAAATAGGATGTGCTTAGTGAATTTTAAAATATATTTTAGCCCTCTAGAGAAGTTCTGTTCAACAGAAACATAATGTGGGTCAAAAGTAATTTTAAATTTTCCAGTAGACATATTTTTTTTTTTTGAGTTGGAATCTCACTCAGTCACCCAGATCGGAGTGCAGTGGCCGCTCCTGGCCACTGCAGCCTCGCCTGCTGGGCTCTAGCGATCCTTCCGCCTCAGCCTTCTGAGGAGCCGGAATTACAGGCATGCACTACCACGCCCAGCTGATTTTTTGATTTATTGTAGAGACGAGGTCTTGCTGCCCAGGCGGGTCTCGAACGCACGGGCTCAGGCAATCCACTCACTTCAACCACCCAAAGGCGCGGGAATACAGGCTGAGCCACCGAGCCCGGCAGTAGACATATTTTAAAAAGTAAAAATAATTAGGTGAAATACATCTTATTAATAAAACCTATATTTCTAATTCATTATCAAGCCAGTGTTCAATAAAAAAATTAACAATAAGATAGTCTATATTCCAGTTTTATAGTAACTCATTGAAATCCAGGGTAAATTTTACTTTTACAGTACTTCTCAATTTGAACGTGTCACATTTCCAGAGTTCTGTAGCCACATGTAGCTAGTGTCTTGCCTATTGGAACATGTAGCTTTAGAGCACATGTTCCATTTATACATTATCTACTGTATACATTAGCATTTATCTATCTATAGCTATACTATAAATAGTGGATGCAAGAATAGTGATATTAGAAAACTATATTTTCAGAATTAAATGTTATTAAAGATATTAGTAATTCCAATTATTCTATGTGTTTTTACACTTTACAAGACCACACAAATTAAATGACTGCACACTCATTATTATACATCTAGGCAAGAATACTACATTAGGATAATAATGCTTACATTTTTAATTCTATTTTAGTATTTTAGAGACAAGTTGCTATGTTTCCCAGACTGAGTAGCTGAGATTATGGGCACTTGCCACTATACCCAGCAATTTACAGTAAGGTCATAAAATGACAAGACTTATAATCTGGGACCCTTACTACACTAGATTTTTTTTTTTAACCAACTCATCAAATACCTATAGAATTCATAAAATTAACACTGATTGGGCCTTTAGGAAATATGGTATCCAGATACAGTAATGCCCTGTTAACCCACTGACAAGTTTGGCTGAATTAATTATCTTTCCAGAAGAGTTGTCATTCTCCTCCTCTCTCATTTGATCAAGGGAAGCTGCTTAAGGGGAAAATTTTCCCTAGACAAAATATAAAATATTTTTACTCAAAGGCATTATGTCAAATGTTGATAAATAGTAACAATGTGTTTCTTAAAGTGATACAATCTATAAGCACTAAAATTATCTATTAAATTGTGTCATGTAGCTGTGCTGTCCAGTTCAGTAGCCATTAGAAACATGTAGCTAACATGATTGGGAACTGTTTTTTAAATTAAATTTAATTAAGTAACATGACTTTAAAATTTAAAACTAATCCTCTATTTGAAATATATATATCTATAGAAAAACTTTAGTATAAGAATTCAGTTTTTCAGTTGTAAATTTTATGCTAAGACAAAATCCACACAGTACATAAAAATAATTTAACATTCCATTAATAGTTTTATATGTCATTCCATTAATAGTTTTATATTCATTTCATGTCAAAATGACAATATTTTGAATATATTGGTTAATTAAAATATATCTTTAAAATTAATTCCCTTTGTTTACTTTGACATGGCTTCTAGAATATTTAAAATTATACATATTGCTATTATTGTACTTCCATTGGATAGTATTGGTATAGAACAGTATTATTATATTCTTTTGTTTAAAATTATTTTATTTTTAAAACATGGGGTACAAATGAGAGTTAGGCAAATATGCGGTCATCATACAGGTAAAGTGTGAGTACCCGTATTGATATTATATGTCCCCCTGCCCTAGCAGTGTTGCACTACTGCCAATCCTTTTTTTAAGGTATTATGATAAATGTTCAAGGTCCACTTAAGAGTGAGTACCTGTGGTACTCAGATCTTTGTTTCTGTGATAAGTCACTGAGTATTATAGACTCTAATTTAATCCGGGTTGCCGCAAAATTCATAATTTTGTTTTTCTTTATGGCTGCATAATATTCCATCGTATGAATGTACCACGTTTTCCTTATCCAGTTCACTTTTGATGGGCAGCATGGTTGGTTCCATGTTTTTGATATTGTGACTAATGCTGCAGTAAACATGTGTGCAGGTGTCTTTATTAAAGAGTGATTTGAGTTTCTCTGGGTATATTCCCAGAAGGGGAATTACTGGGTCATATGGAAGGTCAATTTTCAGCTTTTTAAGAAATTGCCACACTGTTTTCCACAGAGGTTGTACTTGTATTCCCACCAACAATGTAACAGTGTTCCTTTTCCCCACATCCTCTCCAATATCTGTTGTGTTTTGAGTTATTGATGATGGTCATCCTGATTGGTATCTCAGTGTGGTTTTAATTTGCATTTCTTTGATGATTAACAGGCTGAGCATTTTGTCATATATCAGTTGCCTGCTCATATGTCTTCTTCTAAGAAGTGTCTATTCATATCTTTTGCCCTTTTCAAAATATAGGGTTGTTTGTTTTTTTCCTTTCAGCACATTTGAGTTCCTTGTAGATCCTAGATGCTAGGTCTTTGTCAGATAAATAGTTGGCAAATATTTTTCCCATTCCATGGGCTGTCTCCCCACTTTCTTGGTGATTTCTTTTGCTTTGCAGAAACTTTTCAGTTTGATGAGGTCCCACTTGTCTACCTTATCTTTTATGCCATTCACTTTTGGATAGTTGATCAGGACTTGGTTGGCTATTCCAATTTCTGTAAAGGTGTTTCCTACATTTTCTTCTAAGATTCTTACAGTTTGCAGTTTTATATGTAGGTCTTTGATCCACTTAGAGTTGATTTTTGTTTATGGTGATCTTGTGTATGATGGGGATCTTGTTTCAGTCTACATGTAGTCAGCCAGTTTCCCCAGCACCATTTACTGAATAGTTTCTCCTTTCCATGTTGGTTGTTGGTGGAGGCTTTGTTGAAGAAGAGTTGGTTGAGGAATTGAGGTTTTGCTTCCAGAATCTCTATCCTGTTCCATTGATTTATATGCCTGTTCTCATACGAATACCTAACTGTCTTGATTATTGTAGCTATAAACTGTGATACCTCCTTCTTTGTTTCTTTTGATAAGGATCATTTTGGCTATTCCTGGACTTTTATGTTTCTATGTGAATTTCAGTATTATCATTTTGGGATCTGAAAGAATGATGTTGGTAATTTAATAGGTATTGTGTTAAATCTGTAGATTGTCTTGGATAGGATGGACATCTTAACAATGTTAATTCTTCCAATCCATGAGCATGGGATATTTTTCCATTTGTTTGTGTCTTCTTGGATTTCTTTGAGCAGTGGTTTGTAGTTTTCATTGTAAAGGTCTTTTACTTCTTTGATTAGGAAGATGCTAAGGTATTTATTTATTTATTTATTTTGTGGCTACTATGAATGGGATTGTGCTTTTTATTTGGGTTTCTGTCTGTTTATTGTTTATGTATATGAATGTGACTACACATTTGCACGTTTGTTTTATACTCTGAGACTTTGCCAAAGTACTTCATCAGTGCAAGGGGGTTTTTGACAGATTTTCTATGGTTTTCAAGGTATAGGATCATGTCATACATGAAGAGGGATAACTTAACTTTCTCTTTTCTTATTTGGATACTCTTGATTACCTTCTCTTGTCTAATTGTTCTACCTAGAATTTTCAATACAATGTTGAACAGGAGAGGTGAAAGTCTCTTGTCTTGTTCTGGTTTTCAGGGGAAATACTTCCAATTTCTCTGTTTAGTAGTATGTTGACTGTGGATTTATCATAAATGGCTCTTACTATTTTGAGGTATGTTCCATCTGTACCTAGATGTTCAAGGGTTTTTATCAAGAAGGGATGCTGGATTTTATCAAAAGCCTTTTGTGCATCTAATGATATAATCATGTGATTCTTGTTTTTACATCTGTTGATGTATTCAGTTACATTTACAGTTTTACAAATGTTGAACTAGCCTTCCGTCCCAGGGATGAAGCCTACTTGATCATGGTGGTTGATTTTTGAGATGTGTTGTTGAATCCGGTTTGCTAGAATCTTGTTGAGAAATTTTGCATCTATGTTCATCAAGGACACCAGCTTGTAGTTTCTTTCTTTGATGAGTCTTTACCTGGTTTGGGTATCAATGTGATGGTAGCTTCATAAAATGGTTTGGGGTGAGTTCCGTCTTTATTGATTGCCTGGTATACTTTCATTAACATTGGTATCAGTTCCTCCTTGTATGTTTTCTAGAATTCTGCTGGAAAACCATCAGGTCTAGGGCATTTTTGTGTGGATAGTTTTCTTATGACAAAGTCATTTTCCTGGGTTGAATTGATTTATTTAGAATCTCAATTTCTTCTTGTTTAAACCTTGGGAGATTGTGTGCTGTCAGAAAGTCCTCTATTTCACTAAGGTTTTTGAGTTTTTTTCTGTACAAGTGTACATAGTAATCTCTGATAATCTTTTGTATTCCTTCAGGGTCAATTGTGACTTAATCTTTTGCATTTCTGATTGGGTTTGTTTGTGCTTTTTCTCTCTTTGTATTGGTCAGACTTGCTAAAGGTCCATCAATCTTGTTTATCCTTTCAAATAACCAGCTTTTTGTTTTGTTGATTTTTTTCTATAGTTTTATCATCTATGTTCCATATTTGGGCTTTTATTTTGGTAATCTGGATTCTTCTCAAGTTAGAGTTTTGGTGGTCTTGTTTTTCTAGAACTCTTAGGTGACTTGTTGAACTGTTAACTTGTGATCTCGCAATTTTCTTCATATGTATTTGTAGGAATATGAATTCCCCTTTTAGTACTATTTTCATGGCATCCCAGAGATTTTGGTAAGGTGTTTCTTCATTTTCATTTATTTCCAGGGATCTTAATTTCTTCTTTGATTTCCATGTTGATCCAGGAGTTGTTCAGCATCATGTTGTTTAGTGTCCTTGTGTTTGTGGGTTTTGGGAGAACCTTGTTGGTATTGATATTTGTTTTTATTCCACTGTGGTCTGAGAAGGTGCAGGCCTCCCTGTGCAGGTTGCTCATAAAGTTGCCCACTTGAGTCACACTCTCTCAGATCAGTGGGAAAAAAGGGTGCTGGATCATTCTACAACTCATCACCATTTTGTTGTGATCTGGGACTGGGTTTTTCCGCAGGGCTGCTGGGCAGACCACAAATGCTTCAGTTGGTGAATGGGGCATGTGTATCTCCTGGGCTGGGACTCTGGTCAGGTTACTCTGGTATGTTTTCTTGCTGTTTGTGTTGCTGGTGTCTGACCTGGGACAAAGGCTGCAGCAGCAAGCGGCACCTGTTGCAAGTGATTTTCACCCTTTTAATCCTTTTTTTTTTTTTTTGGTCCCATTTGGTGCTGTTCAGATGGTGCTTTCTGGGCGTAGAGTGCGCTGAGGTCCCAGCAGCTGCACACGGCAGCTGCCTAAGCAGGAGATATGGGTCCTCTCTTTTTCACATCTCCACTCAATCGGACATTCACACAACTTTTGCTGACACCCTAGGGTGAATACTGGCCTCTTCACCTGTTCATTTATGCGGAGACTCATGCACTTTGCCTCCCATCGCCATCTTGGAATCCCCTCTTACATTATTTTAATATATACTCCTTTTGTCAACAAACTATAATAAACTTTATGGAAGACGGTTGGTTTTTTGTCGAGAAAAAGTTGTCTTCAAAATGTACCAATTGTCTTCAAAGGGTACTAATTCAATGTAATATTATGTGATAAATTATTCAGCAAAATGGAAATACCAAAGAAATCAATTAATATAGCCGGGCTCGGTGGCTCAGCCTGTAATCCCGCGCCTTTGGGAGGCTGAGGGGAGTGGATTGCCTGAGCCCGCGGGTTCG
>NW_007247786.1:0-45963 GCF_000164805.1 Carlito syrichta | reverse complement strand
AAAAAAAAAAAAAGAAATCAATTAATATAATGCTGTGTATATAAAATAATATTATGTAATGTAAAGAAAAATCAGATTGCTATTAATAGTTGAAAATTACTACACAGTTAAGCAATAAAATCAGAAGTCACTGTTAATCATTGAGACCTAATTAGAAAAGAAGATGATAATGCATAATATGTTATTGATAAAAATACCTTTTCCCCCCACAGATATTACTGTTAAAATACTTCATGCCTATTTGTTTTTTTATTTCCAAAGCGAGAAAACTAACAGACTGGAGTGCAGTGGCCGCTCCCGGCCACCGCAGCCTCGACCTGCTGGGCTCTGGCGATCCTTCAGTCTCGAACCCGCGGGCTCAGGCATTCCACTCACCTCAGCCTCCCAAAGGCGCGGGATTACAGGCTGAGCCACCGAGCCCAGCAAAACATACTCTTTTAAAGATAACATATAGCTTGCAATATATAAACACTTAGTCTGATAATACTTTAATGCAAAATATAATGTAAGAGGTATCAATATTACAGCTACCAAGATCCCATTATGTGCACAGCATTGTACTAGGAACTTCAGAAAATAAAAAAGAAAGGTGGAACTTCTGGAAAATAGAGAGACATTTAATGAAAAATTAATTTTACATGTATTGCAGGTGTTTATACATAACTTTTTTAGCTGGTAGAATTTAAAAACTCACAATAGCAGTGATTTGTTAGTTGGGTCTTACACTTAGCATAAGCATATTTTATGTGTGTGATAACTTTTATTAATTAAACATATTGTCATAGGTAATGAGTAAGTTACATTTAATGTTTTAATCAATCCGTGTTAAACCGTGCATGGATGTCCCCTAAAGACTCTTTTATATGATCCCTAAGGTGTTCATTTTTCTAATTTACATATTTGTGTGAGCCTGATTTTCCTCAATTACAAAATCCAAAACTGCATTTCACAACAGATTGTATGCAGAAGTTGATATGAGAATCTAGAATATCAAACACGATATCAGAAACTTTTAAAAGTAAAACAGTATTACTCTTCTAATGTTTTGGAAACGTTTGGAAAATATTTTTTATAAAAATATGCTGTTTATGTTAATGTAATTAATTATTGTTATTTTAAAATAGGCTAATAATAAATACATATTTTTAATTGACAGTTTAAATTCTAATGATACATATTGATAGATATAATACCCATAAATAAAAGCTCCTTGAGATTCTTATCATTCTATAAATGTGTAGGTGTCCTGGGACCAAAGTGTTTCAGAACCACTCCTTTAAATAATGCTGTCTTTATACTATGATTTCTAGAGGGAGGAGGCCACAGAGGTATGGCCTTAGAGGTCATAGAGGTATGGCTCAGCACTCGCTTCAAGATTATTCTGCAAGAGAGTGGGTGGATGGCAGATAGCTTTCAATTGCTACAACTTTGGGTTTTTCGCAACATTTGTGTGAAGGTGAAACTTCTCTGGGTCCAGACAATGAAGGTCAAATGGAGAACTTCATGACAGATATTTCTTGCTCTAGCCTGGTTGAGATTTTTGCAAAGTTGAATTGCAATCTGAACCCCCAAGACTCATTCCATTCTGTTGTCCTTTTACAGGAACCAGACTTGCATTATGTTCTGATGCTTGTTTGTCTACTCCTTCCTCCTCTCCATTCTATGGTTCACATGTATCTTCCTCAACAAGTCTCTTGCATATCTAATTCCATCTTGGTGTCTGCCTCTTGAAGAACCTGAACTGACATGTAAGTTTAGGAAGGAAAACTATTTGTAACATAATTAATGATTCTGCAGTATTTTTGCATTTTAGGAGTGAAATCTCATTTGTGTAATAGTTAATAATACCACCCTTTTGCTATTAAAGATGTTACATATTGATAAGGAATATATGTTTGAAAGAAGGAACTGTTTCATTTCTTGTAAAGTTTATTTATTTGGCTTATTAATAAGTTTGTTAATAGTCATTGGCTATTATTTGCATAGCCAATGACTGTCCAAATATGATCCTATTACCCATGCCTTGATGCGGTAATTTTTATATTATTTTATTTTTATTTCTTTATTTTTGTTTTTGCCTTACTTTTAGGGGTTTTTGGAGGTGCATCTTTAGGAGTGGTCTTTGTAGAATGAATAGATGGTGGCAGAGGAAGAAGATCAGTAGTTTCCAGACTTCTATTTCCAATTTGACCAATGTTGTTCTCATTTGTAGAATGTATACATTTAAATTTGGCAAAATATTCCATTTGAAGGGTTGCAAGTGCTCAAAACTCAGTTAATAAAACAACTTCCAGCTGGGTCTGAATTTTATAAATTTAGTAAATACCTAATGTTGGTCTTCTTTACTCAATAATAGCAAGATGTCAAGCCTACAAATATAACTTTTAATTCCATTTTGATTTGATTCATGAAAGATGTTTATTTATTCATTGTATATTTATTGTTTTGTCTTGAAAATAAAATGTTTTTATCATTGGAATAAAAATAGTCTTAAGTGATATATAATGTTCAACCAGAATAAACTTTTTCTCATATTTAAGAGAAGTGAAATAAGTCATTTCAGTGTTGATACAATATTCAAAATAATTTTCTCATTTTGGGGATGGCAGTATTAGTAAAACAATGCCAAAAATAAAAGTTAAATATAGGAAAAATGACAATTTATTGAACCGAATTAAAATTCAATACACTGACTAAATTTAGAAATGCATAAAGCAATTGAAAATTTCAGTTATTTTTTCCTTTTTTATCATCTTTGATGAAACATAAAATTTAATTTTAAACTTAAAAGTTTTATAATTGACTAAAAATCTGTTTAGTCAATTAACTCGACACATAATGAGCACAGGGGCCCGTAGTGATGTCCTTAGATTATAGATGGACAAGTTATAATGTCATAAAAATATACGATGTCAGACAACAGAACATGGCATTTTTGAAACTCCAACCAGCATGCTAAGTAGAAGAACAAGAAAAACACAAATTTAAAAAAAAGGGAAAAGATTGCATTACATAGAAAAATAAGACAGCCTATAATTACTAGTAGTTCTTCACTTATTAGTATATGCAGATATTGTAAATATTCTCCCTAAATGTCCTATGATTCTCATATACTTCTTCTGCAACTATTTTATTCTCTTTTGCTTCCCAGTCACTTTAAAATGAGTTCTGCTTTCATAATTTTCCCAAAACAGTCCCAACTAATGTCTCCCTTGACGATTATTTGTCAACTAGAGCATTATGCCAGCAAGACCTGTTTATTCTGACCCCTGCTTTTCTGCCCAGCCTCATCTCAAACAGCTGTACTTCAGTTTGACTCTCTTTTCCATTGTTCACATCTGCTATATCTGTGAGTCTGTTCTATATCCATCTATGTTTGTGTCAAAATTTGACTTACATGGCTCTAACACTCCTAACGTTTTCCCATAGCTTGTCACTGGACTTTAGATAAAGACCAAGATCTTTAAACTGACCTGCCAGACCCTGCATAGTATGGCCCTTCCAGAATCTCTAGTATCTTCCAGCCATGCTCTCTCTTCCTTCAGTTGCTGGAAGAGGCTTTGCTCATCAGAATGGGACTTTGACGCAATGCTGACTTCCTTCTTTAGCACGTTTATTTTTAGTACATTCACTTGTTTGATTAACTTATCCCTTTACTTCAGAGAGTAGCTAAATTCTGATTTATTTGTACCTCTTTCCTGCTCCTCTAACCCTGATCATTTTTTTCAGTTATACTTTTTAGAAGAATCATGTTTCATGCTGCCCTCTGCCACATATTTTGTAGAAAGTAATTCAGTTGATAATTATATGTCATGCTATCATTTGATTAACATCCATTTAAGTTGTAAATTTAAACATTTATCTCAATGACATTTTTATTTATGTTTATTTGAGTAATATCTAAACTGTAATCCCCATGAGAGTTAAAACTTTGCTTTTGTTCAGCCTTTTATTTTTGGTGCCAAACACATACTTAGGGTACAAAAATTATTTTTATTAACTCTGCTTTTGTTAAAAGGTAGAAACTTTGTTCCACAAACTAATTACAATTAACAGCTCCTCAAAATACTTTTTTTTCAGTAAATTGAAAATATGTTGTGTTATGATCTAAAGAGTTGTGTAATTTGTAGTCATGATTAAAGCTGGTGCATGAGAAGAAAACCAAAAACTGATTTTAAAAAATATTGATAACTTTGTAACTTTCTTCCAATTTCCAAGTCCTAACCAAAACTAGTTCAATTATGTGTTGGAATCTAGTCATTCATTGACTAAGAAAAAGTAAACTACCAAATCCATATAGTGGTATGCCCTGCAGTTTTATAAAGATTTCCTAAAGGAAAAAGAAGCAAATAATGTACAATACAAATGCTCACTTGTGTTAGTGAGTACAAGTCTGCTTGCAAGCGCATATGCATATATTTTACTTCATCTAATTTCTCTTTGTCTTAATCCTACATTGTAAAATAAGATTTTTGTAGGAGCCGTTCCCTTCTTTTTTAAAATTGTTGTTATCTTTTACTTTAAAGATACAGTTAAGCTAACTATACAAGCAGGTCAAACAAAACAAAACAAAACAAACACTTCATGGCTATACAAACTCTAGGGCTATAAAGAGGTTCTTAAGAAGACACAAATGGAACAATTTGTTTTCGTGAGTTTCTAATGGTTGGAGGATATTATAAAAGTGCAGACGATAGAATAAACATTTACAGATAATTTAAAAACATGTTCACATTAATGGCATTGGCTTTTTTTAAAGTTTTAGTGTTTAAGCCTTACTTTGATTTTCTGAATTTTAATAAACATGAATTATGTTTCCATTTGATCACTATCATGGACACAAAGTTTTTAAAACAAGTCTTAGTGGATATCATCACATTCAGAAATGTTGAATCTGCTCTTGGGTAAAACTGATTATCTAGTCTACAGTCCCCACATGCAAGTGTTCATTGTGCTCAATGTGTCAAAAATATTTAATGGAACCTTTTAGAAATAGCTACACACATATGTAAAGAGAATTTGAAAACGCTTAGTTCTTGTGCCATCTGAATGTTTATGGATATATATTAAAAAAATACATCTCCTAGGAAATGTGTTGCCTACATAGAGAAGTTTTAACTTCAGCAGTTAGACTTTATAAACAGATGGAATCACAGTCGTTTCTGTTTCAGGACACCATGTCATTCTGAATGTGCCACCCTACTACAGCAGTTTCTTTCCACTAGCCCACTCACGTCAGTCACTCACCTTCTGGTATATCAGGATTTCATCAGCTCATAGCTCCTGACCTTGTGATGGGTGCAAGTTGACAGGTAGTTCAGAACCCTTTGCTGTCAGAATTAGCATTCTTAATACTGCTTAAACGGCACTGCCAATTTAAAGTTCGTTATTAAATGGGGCATATGTTACTACACTTATAACTGATTCAGTCTAGTTATTTTTAGTTTGACCTTTTCTGTATTTATCAAATCAGTTTTGAAATAGACATTGAGGTACCCTTTACAGTTCGTTATAAAAATTTCTGTGGCTGATATTTCATATGGCGTTTTCCAGATTCTCAGTAGTTCCATGATAAATGTTAGATTTCAATGTTAGTTTAAACAAAAGTGACGTAAGCATAGTTCCCTGGGATATTAATGATCTTCTTTTCAACCCTGCAACAGCTTCACTCTCTAAGAATAACTGAATTTGAAAGAATACAGCTTCCCTCAGGTATCAAAAGTGACAAAAGGAGAACTAAGAAGAGCAATGTCTATTAATAATTATTTTAAATTATTAATTCTTTTCTTTTTTTTTTTTTTAGTGACATTTATTTTTATTTTATTTTTTTTTTTTTAGTGACATTTATTTTTATTATTAACATTAACTGTCACTGAAAAATATCAAACCCAAATGGTAGATAATATTCAACATAGGATACTATGATTTTTTTCCTTAAATATAGCTAAAACATATCTTAATATTTCAAATAGAAGTTTTGAAAGCACACTTTTTAGAAATTACTATTGGACAAGAAAAACTGTACTGCAGGGAACTTTGTTCCATCAAGAGTGGAGTCAAAGAACCATAGGAATAAAAGCCAATGAAAAGGGAGAAGTGGACACATAAGGACACAGTGCTGAAGAAAAATTCTTCAATTAATAAAGGTAAAAGCAAGGGGTGTAATTCTTAAAGGATACTGTTAGACTTCTGTCACCCTCAGCAAAATTTCTTGCTGGTGCTATGGGAAAAGTGTAGAATTTTACCAATTCCTTACTTCACAAATTTTTTTTTGGATTTACACATGTTAAATGGTACGTGATATGTACTAGAAGTTTCATGTAACCAGTTATCTTATTACTTCTTTTACTATTATTCTACTGCAATTTTAATATTATGATATAAATATAATTCCTATTACCAAATGAACACAAGGGTGATATTTGTAGCATAGGAAAATTCACACAAGAAGATTGCTTTAAATGCTATAGATGAACTATTTAAGAAATAAGCAGATAGAGAGAACATTTTAAAAGTCAGCTTTTGCTGTGACATTATAATGACTCTATGTCAATGCTGACTTACTAAAGAAGGATTACAATAGAAGTATTACCACAAAAGGTCAATATCATGACTTTGCTTGTTTTCTTCACCTGTAAAGTGACCAGTTGGTGACATATTATCTGATTTCAAACTTGCAAGATTTTCTTGCATATCTGGTAATGTATTGTCCATTAAGTTGATCACATCTACAATGGAAGTGTTTATTAATTCCAACCATGACTTTGAAGAGACAATTCTTGAATTCAGAATTTTGCTTTTGTTAGTCCTCGCTTAACATTTTTGTGGCCCCGGTTAAATTCTCAAAGCACCTTTCATGCATTTTGGTCTTACTAGGAATTAACAATTTTCAGTATTTTGTCATATTAAACCTTAGGGCAGCTATAATGTTGAAATATCTTTAAAATGAGGAACCAATAATTCGAATACCAATAATTACAACTGGATAGATAACTAGATTCCATACTTTACTAAAGCTATAGTGAGCTAATCTTGCTAAGTAACTGTTAAGTATAAAAATTAATTCAATCTTTCAAAAGATACTGAGATTGGGAAAAGTGTAGCAGCAAAACAATAAAATAGCAAGAACCGAGGTGTTCCTGCAAACTCGATTTGAGAGGGTTACAGAGTAATTACAGGTAATCATAGAAGCAATTTAAATGTGTCTGCTTTAAAGACATTTATGTTTGTTTCACTAGTCAATTTTCCATTTTGTCTTTGCAGTGTTCACTGTCTAATGTTTCTTTTTGTACTATCCTCCCTATTCATTCATAAAGCAGACTTCCATAGATGCACAAATACTGAAATATAACAGGCACAGGTCCACTCCTCAGAATAGTGCTTGTTTACAATGTATTTGCTATATTTACTTACCTTCTTGGGAATGTTCACTACAGATTCTTGGTTCCTTTAACATTTATCTGGACCAAAGAAAAATATGTTTTGATATAACACAAGAGGTTAAGAGCATCATAGTCTTTTTACTTTAACTTTGCAAGAGATTCATAAACAACATTAGTCTCAGATGCAGTGTTGGCAAAAATAGAGTAAACAGCACCTAAAAGTGAGATACCTTATGTAGCTAACATACTGAACTCTAATGTTATAATTTCTGAGATAATTAATGAACTAATAAATTAGCTATTTCACAAGAGATAGAAATACTTATAATCTGGTGTTAAATTTATCTATGCCTTATCTTCACTTCTAGTCCATGATTACATGCCAGAAATATGTTTCCAACATATGTATGCATACAGTAGAAGCATTCCTTTCCAAAATTATACACACATGTACATACATATATTTTTGCCTCCCTAAACCTTTTTCTTTCCACCATCAATTTGAAATTTTATTTTGAGCCCTGTAATCTTTGCTTCTTTCTCTCGATCGATCTGATTTCAATTGCCAAAATGTTGAATCAAGAAAAATAATTTTTAATTGTTTTGAACATTTTACTATTATAAAAATTACAAATTTTAGATTTATAATAAACAAGAACTAAACATAGCGAAATTTGCACATGTACAATGATTATTTTAGCTTGCATGACTAGTGACAATAATATCACTAATGTTGCTTATGTTTATTTTTAATATTTTTCTAATTTCCTCTCTATGGTGTCCTCTACTGGTTTGTCCATGATTTGACTCTAGAGATGATAGAGAATAAAAAAGAGGAGGAACAATTGTGTAAGCAAAGTTCAGATATCCCCTTACATATATTTAGGCCTATAAATATTCTGTTTGTGTCAAAGTATGTTATGAAGCTTAATCCATCAACAAGGGAGCCAGGAAGCTTTGTTTCCCATGGAACTGAGGCGAAGAAAATGAACATTTTAAATTAATAATCTAATCCTTCTTCAGTCTTTACATTAGTCTGAGAACTGGATAAATTTGTAGTTTATATGCAGTCAAGAGAACTTTAGATCTCTGTGTATTTCCATTAAGTCCTCTGCTCAGGATTCCATAAATGTTGGGGGAAAGAGAGGGCCAGAAACTCCTATGTAATTTTAGGAAGAACATTTACCCCACTGTACCTCTCCAATAGTTAACCATTTTATTATCACAATCTGATTAAAACCACAAAGATTCGCTTTATTTGGCTGTTTTTTGGGGGTAATTCTCCATGGTTCTCTTACATTTCCCCATGTCTTGTGAGTAGAGGCACTTATAGCATTTGTTACAAATTATCTTCTCAAGGATTTTTTTTATGGCAAAACAGCCTTAGAAAATAGATATCATGTCACCTTCTGGATCAGAGGGCAGACTTACTTATTGTCCAGTGTAACATCTTTTCCAGGACAAACACTACACAGGCTAACTTGCAGTCAAATAGAAAATACTTGGTTTTCTTAAGATTGGTACTCCTTGTCTGTGATGCAAACACACTATGTGAAGTTTCTACATGGATCATTCTACCTTCCTCCTGTGGAACGTGGGAGACAAGAGAAGCCAATGTGAACAACAAATGCATGCTGTGCTATGCTGTGTGTACAAAAATCCTCTGTTTCTGACACAGCATTCATGAAACAGCAGCAGGCTAACTTGTTAGCTTGTAACCAGGATAGAATTTCAGAACTTTCACTGTTCATGATATGCTTTATTTGGATTTGTATCAATTACCAAGGTAAACCAGGACTCACAGGTTATTCTCGTTCTTACTCCTTTAAAAGTCTGTTTATATCCATCCCCTTTTTTGATTCATTCCCCAAGACTCTTGAACTCTTAAAACACTATTAGTGCTCTCTTAGTCACTAGCAAAATTCATTATGTTCTCAACCTCTTCTCTGAATGTTCTCTTTACTTTCTTGTTCTAACTCCTATTTCTACCTTAAGGATACTGAATCTTTTGCAAAAAAATGTTTTTGCTTTTTTCCCCACAGCGTGGAGTCAACAGTAGGCTAAATCTCCCTTTTTTCTTCCTGTCTTCCAACTCCAGCCTAGAAAAAATAAAAAAAAAAAAAAGAAAAAGAAAAAAATGCTTTGACTCTTACGCATCAAATAGAACCAAAAGCTACTCCTCTCTCAAAAACCATTTTAGCTATCATTTTAAAACAATTTAATTAAGGTACAATTTCTATATCATAAAATTCATCCATTTTTAAATGTATAATTCTACTATTTTTAGTACTCATTTAGTAAATTTAATATGTTGTAGCAACTATCAGTATTTCATTCCTATTCATCTATGAATAGTATTCTATTGTACTGATGTACACACTTTTTTTATTTATTCACCAGTTGATGGCTATTTGGATTTTTTTCAACCTACTGCCATTATGACACGTCTTTATGTAAACATATGTTTTCATTTCTTTCTTTCTTTTTTAATTTTAGAAAGCAGGGTTTATTGAGAGGACAGAAAAGCTCTCACAGCGGGAGGGAACCTGAAGGGGTTGCCCCCGTTTTCATTTCTTTTGGGTATAAATGTAAGAGTGAAATTTCTTGATAATACGATAAATTTGTGTTTAGTACTTTTAAAAATTGCCAAACTATTTTTACAAAGTTGCTGTATCATTTTACATTTCCACAGCAATTCATAATAAGAATTTTATTTCTTCACATCAACAACATTGACATTTTAAAATAGCTATTCTAAGAAAATGTAAAATCACATCTCATTTTATAGAGACTTTAGTTGCCGCTTCTTTCTGCAGTCAGTCTCTGATTAAGCTCACTTTCTCTCAATCTTTGTACATTTCAGTTTCTCACTCATGATTTTACTAGAAACTCTTACTATTCTAATTCTTAGTGTTTGAAAAAGACTCCTAGATGCTTTTTTCAATAATGTCTTCTCTCAGTTAACTAGACTTCATTTTCTCTAATAACTTCATAAATTTAGTTTTTCTTTTCTTTTCTTTCTTTCTTTTCTTTCTTTCTTTCTTTTTTTTTGAGTTGGAGTCTCACTCTGTCGCCCAGACTGGAGTGAAGTGGCCGCTCCCGGCCACCGCAGCCTCGACCTGCTGGGCTCCGGCGATCCTTCCGCCTCAGCCTTCCAAGTAGCTGGAACTACAGGCTCGCGCTACCACGCCCGGCTAATTTTTTAATTTATTGTAGAGATGAGGTCTCGCCAAGTTGCACCAGGCGGTTCTCGAACCCGCGGCCTCAGGCAATCCACTCACCTCAGCCTCCCAAAGCGCGGGATTACAGGCTGAGCCACCGAGCCTGGCATAAACTTAGTTTATCAAAGATGACTTTTTACACTTCTTATCTGCCCAGCTTTCCCTTAAAGGGTTCCAAACCTACTATTTTTGAGTCCACTGAAATCTTTTGCCTTTCAAATTTCCCTTATTTCCTTCATGCCCTTATTTCTCTCTTCAATTAGCTCTGATTTCATAGTCTATAATTGTAAACTATCTTTTGAAGCATTAATTCCCTTATCACAGTCATACATTCTTTTGTATTTATTCACTGGTGGATCCATTTTTTTCCTATTCCTAAAGTCAATTTTTGCTGAAGAAAGTCACAATCTTGCTTACTGTCTATATTTTAGTGTTCTGACTCTCAAAATCCTGGGGTCATTAGTCCTACCAGGGAGACCATCTATATTTTGCCAGACATTTGTGGTTTCCGACTCATTCTTTAGCTTCAAAATTTCAGCTGTTTTCTGAACATCTCCTTTCCAGCTAATTATTTCAGTCTGGAAAAAAGAAGCAACCAGAAATGAAATTCCCTCAGCATGTATATTAACTGTATGTTAAGTCTTCTCTACAATTGTGGTGGATGAAAAGTCTGTATTCTTTTTTAAACAACTGTTCTACTTGAGCACTATCTTTCCATCTCTTTCACAAAGTTATAATTCCAACAAATTTTCCCTCTCTTTCTTATGTTTCTCTTCAGCTCCTCAATCCATCTCATCAGCATATAGTAATGCTATAAATTCCTTCTTAAAAATAGAAAAAAAATACTTTCTCTTGATACATATTTTTACCTATAGGCCTTTTTATATACACTTTCCTTGAAAGAGCTAAATAGACTCACTGGTGGCAATTTCTTTCTTTCCTCTTTTCTTGAACCCATTTCACTGAGGCATATCCCCTCACTGCTTTACACAAAATACTTATGTCAAGATCTCCGGTGATCTACATATTACTAAATCTGAAAATCATGTCTTAGTTGTCGGTGTGCTGATTAACATTTAACAAAGCCTCTTAGGGAAAGAAAAAAAAAAACCCTCTGGTTCTTAGAGTCTGCTTATTCCCATGGTATAAATACTCCAACCATGGTGAATTTCAAGTTTCCAATATGATGTCAATGAACACAAGGTATGAAAAAATACATGCAATTGGTAAAGTGAATTTTAGCACCCAATGAATTGGTTTTAATTTCTGTTGTCTTATCTGAAGTACTTGATGCAACTAATAACTCAGTACTTCTCAAGTCAACACTATGTTTCTTGAATATCACTGTCTTCCAGTATTACCCATGTATTGTGTTTTACTTTTTCTCAGATTTTTTTGCAGAACATGTTCATACCCTTGACCTCTGGAAGAAGAAAGTTCCCATTCATGTGTTCTCTTGCATCTCTTTTCTTTTCCATCCATATTTTTACTTAAAGACCTCATTCAGGTCTCTGAATTTAAATGCTTTATCGATGTCTAAATATCCTGTCGAAATTTTCCTCAGTCTGAACTCATGTCAATTTCTTTACTCGGTATCTCCACTTGAAATTTAAAATGGAATATGTCCAACAATAAACTCCAGGCTTTGTTTCCCAAAGTCTACTCTAGACACAGTGTTTTTCATTCTTCCCATTATCTTATCCAAATATCTGTGTATTTCTGGTGTCTTTCTTT
Source organism: Carlito syrichta (assembly GCF_000164805.1). Taxonomy (NCBI): domain Eukaryota; kingdom Metazoa; phylum Chordata; class Mammalia; order Primates; family Tarsiidae; genus Carlito; species Carlito syrichta. Next base: position 33,626 of record NW_007247786.1, on the reverse strand, counting down.
TTCTCATATGTGTTCTGTTATGTTCATGCCCACATTAGCAAATACTGCCATCTTTGTCTTCAAATATATTTAGAATCTATCATAGCTCACCATCTTCACTATAAATATCTTTCTCCAATTGTCATCATATTTCATATAGATAATTTCTACTTTTCCTCTGGTCTTTCTGCTTCCACTCTTTGCCCTAAATTCTACTTTCTTTTTTTCTTTTTTTTTTTTCTTTTGAGTTGGAATCTCACTCTGTCGCCAAAACCGGAGTGCAGTGGCCGCTCCCGGCCACCGCAACCTCGACCTGCTGGGCTCCGGCGATCCTTCCGCCTCAGCCTTCCAAGTAGCGGAATTACAGGCATGCACTACCACGCCCGGCTGATTTTTTGATTTATTGTAGAGATGAGGTCTCGCTGCCCAGGCGGGTCTCGAACCCGCAGGCTCAGGCAATCCACTCACCTCAGCCTCCCAAAGGCGTGGGATTACAGGCTGAGCCACCGAGCCCAGCTAACTCTACTTTCATGACAGTAACAAAATCCAAAGTGCTCCTTTTGAATAGTATATCCCACACTATTTCTGTTCTGCTCCGGTCATTACAATGGCTTTGCGGCTCACTCAAAATGTCTTTACATTTGCCCTGCAAATATTTATGTGTTCTGCTTCCCTCAATCTCCCTCACCATCACTCTCCCCTTTCCTCACTCAGCCCTGATTAGGCTGCAACCATGCTACCCAAAGCATGCCCTCATTACAGGGTCAAAAGCATTTTTTCTTCATATACACGCACAATTCATTCATTTCCTTTAAATATTTGCTCTAATGCCAAATTCTTATTGATACATTCTTTCATCAAAATTTAAAATTGCTGTACATCCCTATGATGTACATGTCATTTATTGTCATTTATTACTCTTTGATATAGTACTCAAGCACATAAACATCCATATGTATATGCATGTGTATGTGTGTATATATACATACACACACATATATGCAGTATACATATGTATGTGTGTATATAATATTTGTCTAGTCCTACTAGAATATATTTTGTTTGCATTGGAAGATATTTTGTTTACTGACATATATCATGCATCTAGAAAAATACCTGAACATGATATATAAATTTAGAAAAACTTTGTTGAACTAATAAAAAAAAATATAACTTAAAACTTATTGATCATTACCTATGTTCAAACACTGTAATGAATGTTATAATTATGCTATCACACATGACTTTCACAAGTGAAGTACTTAGCACGCAGGACTAGGATTTAACTTCAGTTCTGCCTACCTACTCACAAGCATGCAATAAAAATGTGGTCTTCAGCTTTCCATAATTCTTTATGTTAGCTTATGGGCATTCATTTGTAATGTTTTTCTTTATGTACATGTGTATTTGACTGTTTTGTTTTCTTGCATATTCTGCATATATTTTAAAGAAACATTTTTGTTGTAGACTAAATAAACCAGAATATTAAGTGAGATTGTCACATTGTTCAATCAATTTTATCAAATTAAACGTTATCAAGAAAAAATAAACCCTGCACAGCAAGACTGTACTCTATTTTGGATTCACTGATTGAGAAATGTAATATTTCAATAAAAAACATTGTTTGGGTTGCACAAATCCAGATAGTATAGAAAGGGTGATATTTGACTGAATTTTACACTTTCTAATTCAAAAGCCCCTTCCAGATGTTCTTCAATGTAAAGAAAGCTTTCTAATTGTCCTAGTCCACCATAGCATGATTTCTTTCTAAGTGCATTAAACATCACCAGGAGATTATCTTTATTTTTATAACTGACAGATATCTGTAAACTTGATCCTGTTTTCATTAGCTTCTCTTTAGGTATGTTGGGGGAGGAGGATGTGAAAAGGAGATAATGTTCAAGTTTGTAATTCCTACAGCTACGTGGAAAGAGTAGGCCTTATGATCTAACCTTGTTTAAGAGCTGTGGTTCCTTAGATACAAGGTTAAACAAAGTTTAATGGAAAATATAGATTGCTTTTATTTTCATGGCTCAAAAGTTATTGTTTTTAATTATAATCATTTATACTATTGGAAAAAAATGTGGTTTAATAAAAAAACAAAGTTTTGTTCTGTTTTTTAACCATACATCTTCCAGGAGACTATGTTACTTTCTGGGAGTAAAATAGGTCCTTCGAGAAGTGAATTAATTATTTCAGGCTACTAAGATACAACGTTGCAACACTGCTGAGCGTTCTATTTAACAGGCCAGATGGGGACACTGATATACAGAACAGGGAAAGTAAGTTAATATGGAGGATAATTTACAGATGTAGGGGAATGTGTGAATGTTAGAAAAGAAATTATGAATGATATGCAGGACCAAGGGAATGCACACTTTGCAGCATATTTCTTTCTAGCCCTTTCCCTTTTTGAATCTTTTCTTTGTTTCCTATATATAGCTTGTGGCCATAATAGGATGGTAAAAAATATGTTTCCAGAGAAACTGGCATTGACTAAAACATACTCTGCAAAACTCAAGCTAAAGATAAGGACAACAACATATGGACTTTTACAACAAATGAGTTTACATGATTTTTTTTTTTTTTTTACATTCTGCAGCTGTGAATAGATTAAAAAAAAAAAACAGGAAAATTCATGGACAAAGGTGATGTAAAAGGTAGTAATCCAAAGTGGAACAGATAATAAAGAATGTGACTGGAATAAAATGGGATGAAATGTCTGTGAGGTCACAGATTACAACATAGAAGGGGAAATAATGGCTTATTAGAATCTTACAATTTGTCAAATGTTATTTAGCCTAAAAGTCAATGTTCTGTATAATTTTGAAAATAAAGCTGGCTCCTATCTCCTAATGTACTATAATATAAATTGGTTTTAATTATATTTGATTGATTCATTGCTTTATTCTCCATACATATATTCATTAGTTATTAATTAGTTCAAAGAATATTCATTTATTAAAAACTTACCATAGTCAGGTATTTTGTTAGGTAAGGAAAGACACCAATAAACAAAGGAGCATGATCCCTGTCCTGATTTTAGATAGCCATAAAAGTTATGAATACATAAAAATATGTGCTAGAGAGAGAAAACTTGGGGGAAGCCATAGGTGTTGTATTTTTCTACATTAATGATCTGACTGTTTGTATCCTCCCAATACTGATATTTTGAACTTGTAATTGCCATGGGAATGGTATTAGGAGCAACAGTTTTGGGGAGATTAGATTGTGAGGGTGTGTCCCTCATTAATACTATTAGAATCCTAAGAAAATAGGTCCCAAGGAGCCTGTTTGTCCCTTCCCCATGGGACTATGCAGCTAGAAGAAAACGGGCCTTTGTCAAACACAGAATCTGTCAGCTCCTTGATCTTCTACTTTCCAGTCTCCAGAACTGTGAGAAATAAACTTCTGTTGTTTATAAGCTACCCGGACTATGCTAATTTGTTACAGCAGCCTGGATGGACCAAGACAATCTGTTTAAGACAGGAACTGTGATTGCCGGTGTCTTTTGTTCTTACTAGTTAGAATTATCCGGTTGAGAGATTTGGCTATGCCATAGTGAAACACTAGCCATTATTTTCTATATGGCGCCATGGTTAATTACAGTGGGAAACAGATGCAAAGGTACATGGAAAATATCACTTGAGATGGTCGCTACACAGAAGCTATAGCTGCCCATATGAGTTTGGTGAGTTTGTCTTAGTCTCATTGTATCAGTTGCATGTGCTTGGCTTCTCACATTTCCTTGCAAGCTCTGATTTGTGCAGTGGTAATCAGTACTTTAGGGAAACAAATCAGTGACAATTTATCTGATCCTATGAACCCTCCTTCAGTTTACTTTTCCAGCTGCTCTCACATTTCTGTAAGATATAATTTCTATAATTGAATTATTTATTTTCATAATAGTCATAGTGTCTGTGTTTTCAGACTGATATAACATCTCTAAAAGATGTCATTTAAATGAAACCTTAGAAACAAATAAAAATCTAGATATAAAAAATGTTTTAAGGGTCAAGGCACCAAATCTCAAGGATCAGAGAAATTAAAACCTTGTAATAAATAGCTTTTTTAGAGAGATGAAAGAGATGAAACAGAAGAGATTATTCAACAAAGGAAGACCATTTGGGAGATACAGTTTTTTCTTAATTGATTTGTTTAATGTAAGTACCAATCAGTTATTATTACAGAATATTTGACATTATGTCATAGTTGAAGCGCCATGAAATAATCAATAATGTTTGAAACTTTTTGAACATAATGAACAATCTAAGCAAGTGTGCTGGACTTTTATCTTTCTCCTCCCTGTTCTGTGCCCCAGAAGGCTGACCCATGGGGACATTATCAGTGGGCCTTCTTGGTTTCTATCCTCTAGTTAGATTTGACCAGTAACAAGCAGTGGCAATAGTTTTTAGGGAAGGAGTTGGGTGAAGCCTAGTTTATTTCCTGGTAGGGTGGCTGTGTCCTGTGACCAAGAGTCACAACTCCTACTAGATGTTCCTCACAACACTGACCCCTGTCACCTTTGAGTGGGGGTAGGCAACTGGTTGTTACTTGTATTTTCATAATGTGGCTTTTCTTCACCTTTTTGTGTTAAAAGAATCATCTATCAAGCCTTCCTCCAATTACCCAATTAGAGTAACTGCTGGGATCCTGACTGATACAGTTAAAGAAACTGAATACATTTTGTTACAGAAGCACAGATGTGTACAGATTTAAGTGTTCAAAGTAGAAGTTATCTTGACAGTGACCACATGTCTGAATTAATGTAGGAAACTTATTTTTAAATCAAATTCCATGTTATATACATAGAATATATGTGTTTATAGTTTAGATCCTATGCTGAAAACTTAAGTATAGGTCAAAGTGAGATAATTTTTGTATAACTAAAATATTCATACACCAAAAAACATAAGAACAAAAATAAATGTATAATATCTAATACTAGTGAACAATCCAATATAATATCCATGACAGTAGAAATACAAATAGTAAATGTAAATAAGCCAAAAAAGAGAAACTGAGAATATCATCCTGGTGCAATATTAACTCAAATGTAGTAATCCACCACTTAAATTTGACTATATTCAAACCACCTGTAACAACTGTATAAAATTTTTTAGAAACAATAGCAAAAGGTATAAAAATAGCTTGGTCATATTACATCAATACATTTTTATACAGTATGAACTCATAAGATTTTAGAATGTATAATGTCTGTTAATTTCACCTGGAGTCCTCATTCTAAAAGAAAGTGTGGGTCTATTTTGTTGCAGATTCTACTATGTTTACAAGGCCATATTTTTAAGTCCTGGAGATTTCCAAAAGAGTAAGCGTACAAGACAAGAGTGATTTCTAAAGTATGAAGACATTTAAAAATGATATTGGAAAACTGAGCTGAAGAAGGGACAAAGAGGAAGGCATCTTTAGATTCACATGTTTCAGGTTAACAAGAAAAAGTCAATTATATAGATTGAGGAGAAGTTTGAATTAAGCTTTGTTATATGTTCATAATGTAACCCAGGCCTTGGTCAAAATTAAGCAATGACTAGCTACCATAATACACAGTTTCCTAGTCTGCTCATCTTAAAATAATCAGGTTTATTATTTTGTTACTACTTTAACCTCCTCCTTCTTTTAAACCTACCTTAAGAATCACTATGCCTAAATATATCTTTTAAATTCACCTACTAGGATCTTGTCTTCCTTTTCATAGCTGTATTTCCTGGTTTAATTCACATAAATGCTATATCTTTGCTGTCTAATTTTACACTTGGTAAGTCTTTGGGTAACTTATTATACTCTATAGTAAAGCCCCAAGCTATTTCTGATGTTTTTAGGAAGAAATTTGTTAATATTACTAATAGTGCTGATGATAAAAATTAAATTCCAAGACCAAGACCATGACCAAGAATCGAAATAGGAGAAAGAGAGTTTAGTGATTCCAGAATGTCTGGTGTTCATATAGGCAATAAGCACTCCTGTGAATCATTTATTAGTACTTATTTATTGGAATGAATGGGTATTTTTTGTTCTTCATAGAAGTTGAAAAAATGAGAGAAGAAATTGGTTGTGAAAACTTGCAGCTTGGACTTACTACAATTGGTTCTTGACTGAATTGGAAAGGAGATGGTAAAAGGTATCCAGGCAGAAATGCACCAATATACTGTTTTCCCTCCTTGTAATCGTTTTACACATTTGGGTACATTGTGAGTAATTGGCTATTGCTAGAGATGGGCAACAGATGGTCAAATGTATCTATATGCCAGAGGAGCTGGTTTGTAGTGAGATCAAATTTCCACTTAAAAAGGAAGAAATGAATAAAAATCCAACTAAACTTGGAAAGGAGCAGGGTACTGGTGTTAACAGTGAGAGATTCCCAAATAAAACTTCTTATATAAGTGAGATTTGAATTCTACTTTAGAATTTTTAAAAATACCCAGATACCTAGACAAATTTTTATAGGTTGCTGGATACATTTATGTTTCTTTTGTTTGTCTCTCTGCCTCTCCTTATTCCTCATTGTCTCATCCCTTTTTTCAGGATGTTGGTAATGCAGAACCAAAATGGACTACAAAAATTTCCTGAAATTGTCCAAGTTTATAATAGAAACGCTGGCATTTCTAGAGTTGGTTTTGTTTTCTGTTGGAGAAAACCAGTGCAAACAAGACACTGAGGTTATATTTTATAGGAGAAACACAACTTAAATAAATATTGATAGTTTGTGTAGTGGCACTGGGTGCTTTAAATTCTGCTTTCTATATCTTGTCTTTGCAAGTCTGCTTTCACTTTTATGAAATGACTAGATCTGAGGCAGTACTGTATCCATTTGGAGATAGATCTATATGTATCCCTGAGGGCTGAACTGAGGTCTGTTGAAATCACAACTTCAACCCAAGGTATGATACCTTTTGTGACAGGTTCTTTGAAGGCTTCCTTCAATCTTTCTTTAAAGAAAAGAAAAGTTCAAACACACCTTTTTTTTTTTCTATTCAGAGCTGAGTTTAAAAGTTTGCCTGATCATAAGACGGGGGGAGGAAAAAATTATTTTTTTTCTAATGACATTGGTTTCTCTCTGAAGTCCAACTTCTAGACAAGTCACATCAATATCAAAGAATCCATAAGCAGTTTCAGAAAAGCTCAGATTGGAAATACAGGATAAGCCAGTTTTCCATCTCTCAGCTTGTAAAACTTTACAAAATTCTGAAGGTACTTAGTATTTTAATCAACAATCACTGAATCATATTTTTATTAGCATGCTTAAATAAATATTTTATAGATAAAAATATTTGACTCAAGAACAATATTTCATAAATTAAAGTCTTTTATCTTTGACTTTTCCTTTTCTGACTCACACTTGCTGATGTAGCTCAATCTTTTCTACTTCTAGAAAATATGGATACAAGTAGAAACAGCACTTTTTAAAGATTCCAATGTGAAATTGTTCTATTATCTTTTAGTATCAGTTTGCCTATATTTGAAAAATCAAAAACAAAAGTTCAATTTACTAAAATATATTATTAGAGATTTGCAAGAATTGTTTAGAATATATTACTAACCCTATTACACACATGCGAAAACCTGTGTGCATCAATTATGAAAAAGAAAGTTTAAGTTCTTTGAGTTATCAACTAGAATCTATTCAAAGAAGGTTTAACCAAAATGTCCATGCTTTTCCAAAGTACAATGACTTTCTCAAGCAATTTAGTTAATCCCCATGTGTATTCTTCCACTGTTTTCAATTCAGCATACTAGCATTTTCTCTATATTGGTAGCATAGCACAGAGTCTTAAAGTTGGATTCAACAAATAACAGATAAAATATTGGCATTAAGCACTTAAAGAATGGTGAAATGAGAATCCGTAAATGTTTGCACACCATAAAAACAATGCAACACTGACAAGCAATGTCAAAATTAACTTTTTCAGAACTCAGCTATTAAACCAAAAGCTTGCAACAATTTATGGAGTATCTACATAAGAAAAACAGCTAAGTCTGGGCAAGAAGTTGAGCTTTGTGTCATTTTTTTGCTTGTCATATTCCCATCCTCTTCTCACAAGTTCTGTAGAGGTCTTGAAAACTAACAGCCCAGAAAACATGGTAGCTATTAAAAGCAACAACGTAGCAGCCACTGGATGAGACAGAACTACTTTATATATCTGGCAGTTCTGTGGAAAAGACTTGTCTCAAGGATTGCTTCTTTGACCTGAGTCAGAGCTCACTAAATGAGGAACGCTCCATGTGCAGAATATTTGCCAAAAATGATCACTGGAAGTTGTTTCATATTGTAGGGGCTGAATCAGTACTGCCAGTTAAAACAAACTCAAGCTCATCAAAAGTCATAAAAGAAAAAGTTGAAGGAATAAGATGTCTATAAGGTCTTTGAAAAACTTCCAACACAATCTGAGGACATAGAAAGCCATGTATATGTGCAGGGCTCTGTACATGCTTAGAACATACCTAAGAACGCCCTAATCTCTCAACTCTGCCCAATTTATGGGCCTGTCTAAGCAGGAAGTAAAAGTTAAAGTAGAGTTGTAAATTGCCTGTCTAAGCTTTGAACATATGACCAAACAGTGGGAGCTTTAATGGTTCCATAAGTTAAAAAGAAAATCCATGTCCAATTATTAATGAATCAGTAAACTAGAGATTGCAATGACTATACTTAAAAAATAATACACTTTACAGAATTAGTCCCCCCAAAGTAAACAAATGAGTAAATAACAAGAACAGTAACAAATTGGGGGGGGGGGTAACAATGATTGTGGTAAATCTCATTTTCTGAACTGTCATGTAATATTTTTAAAAGTACAATGTTGAACCAAAAAAAGACAACTTTTGAAAAGAAATGAGAAATTAAGACACTTTTAGATACATTAAAAAAATAAAAGAAAAACAATTTGACACTAGCAGGCTAGATTTATAAAAAATAACAAAGAAAATTCCTTAGATTGAACTTAGAGAACACAAGTCAGTAGCTAAATTCACATGAATAATTAAATATCATGGGTGAAAGTAACTACAATGGTAAATATAAAAAAATAAATATTTTTGCTTTTAATACTTTTCTTCTTTCATTTGATTAAAAAATGCATAAATAAATATGTATAAAATATTTTGATGGGCTAATAATATATAAAGATATTATCTGTATGTCACTCACAGCACACAGACAGAGAAGAAAACAGAGCTATATTGGAACAAAGTTTTTATATACTATTAAAAATTAATAATCCAACTCGATTTTTGTAAGGCTTTATGTTGTTTGTAATCCCATAAACAGCTACTAAAAACAAACATGCAAACAAAAATTAACCAAAATATATATTTTAAAAAACCCAGCAAAATCTCTAAAATGAAACACTGAAAAATATCTATTTCACACATCCAGGGCAGTAATAAAGGAAAAGAAAAATAACAACAGGAGAAGACATTCTCATACAAAAAACAAATAGCCAAATGGCAGACTTTAACCATACCTAACAGCAATTACATTAAACATAAAAGGGTAAAAAACTTCAATCAAAAAGCAAGATTGATAGAATCGGAAAAACAAAAATGTTTCAACTATATAAGATCTACAAAAATTGTGCTTTATATTCAGATACACCAGTAGACTGGTAGTGAAAGAATGATCTGGTTAGGGTGGTTCACACCTATAATCTCAGCACTTTGAGAGGCTAAGGCAGAAGGAATGCTTGAGCCCAGGAGTTCAAGACTAGCCTAGGCCACATAGTGAGACTTTGTCTCTAACAAACAAACAAAAATAGCCAGGTATGGTGGCACATACCTGTCGTTCCAGCTACTTGGAAGACTGAGGAGAGAGGATCGCCTGAGTCCAGGAATTTGAGGCTACAGTGAGTTGTGATCATGCCATTATGCTACAGCCAGAGCGACACACACACACACACACACACACACAAAAGAAAAGAAAAAAGAAAAAAAGAAAGAAGGAGAAAAAATAGAGAAAGGCTAACCACAAAAACGGTAATGAAAATAGAACATGGGTTAGTGTGCCAATACTAACAAAATCAACTACAAATACAAAAATTATTAGGATAATGAAGGATATGTTGCAATTATGAAAGTTCAATCCATAATTAAGAATTAGTAATTGTGAAGATTTAATAATTGTGACCATATATTCACCAGTCAACATAATCCCTGTTTATTGCTCAAAACCTTACAGATTTGAGAAGAAAGACAACTAAGTAATAACAGTTGAAGAATGCAAAACACATCTTCCAATAATAAAGAAAATAACTAGACAGAAGATCAACAAGTAAACAAAATACTTAAATAACATTGCCAATTTGACATAATAAAAATAACACTTCAACCAACAGCAAAATACACATTTATCTTAAAAGTACGTGAAACATTCTCTAGTCAAGAACGTATGTTAGGTCATCAAAAAAGCTTACTTAAATATACAAATATTGAAATTATAAACTGTATATTCTCTAATAAGATATAATTAAATGTGAAATCTATAGTAACTCAGGAAACTCAAAAATATGTGGAAATTAATCAACACATTCCCAAATAACAAATGGGTCAAAGAAGAAATAAAGAAAAATCAGAAAATACTTTGGGGTGAGTGCAAATGAAGAAATAACAAAACTTGTGTAATACCCCCAAAGCTCTTCTAGGTAGAAATGTATAGTTGTAACCTATAGTAAAAAAAAAAAAAAAAAGAAAGAAAGATCTCTGATTATTAAACTAAAGTCATACCACAAGAAACAAAAAGAAGTGAAACTAGACTCAAAGCAAGCATTAAAGAGGAAATAATAAATATTCAATAAAAATAAAGTATAGTCAAATAGAGACAGTCAAAAGTTGTTTCTTTGAAATAATCAATAAAATTGACAAGTCTTTAGTTATACTGACCAAGAAAATAAGGACAGAAGATCAAATTATGTAATTAAGGAATAAAAGAAGGGACTCACTACCAAACTTATCAAAAGGATTATAATAATTGTATATAAATGAGTTACATAACTTTAATAAGATGGACAAATTCCTAGAGAGACAAAAAATACCACAGCTGACTCAGGAAGCAATAGAACATCTGAATATACACCTGAGGGGGAAAAAAAACAAAAACTAAACAATTTGTAAAAAATCTTATACCAAGAAAAGCACAAGTTTAGATGGATTTACTGGTAAATTCTACCAAACTTTTAAAGAAGAATTAGCATTAATCTTTAACAAACACTTTAAAAAAATAGAAGTGGATAAAAAAAATTTTAGCCCAATCTCTGAGGCCTGTTTTATATAGCTCCAATCCCCACTAAATGAAATCACACCCCCCAAAAGAAAACTACAAACCAATATCCCTGTGAACACAGATGCAATTTTTTAAATATTTAAAATACTAGGGGATCAACCAGCACAAATAATAAGGATTATACACTGCAGCTAAGTGGAATTTATTGTGGAAATTCAACATTTGTTTGACATGTACCAATGTAACTATCAATGCAGTAAACAGTAAAAATCGAATAGAGGGAAAAAACTACATAATCATCTCAATAGAACACAAAAATATTTGATAGAATCCAATAAGATTTCATCCTAAAAATCTCAAAGTAGAAATGAAAGAGAACTTCATCAAACTAATATGTAATGTATGAAAAGTCTGTAGTTTACATCTTATTTAACAGTGAAAGATAATTGTCACTGTAAAATCAGGTATAAGAATGTCTGCTCTTACCACTTCTGTTTAATATTGTACTATAGTATAATAAATTTTAGCTGAGACAATTAGCCAAGAAAAAAAATCTAGATTGAAAAGTAAAATTATATCTATTCATAGGTGATATGATCCTATACACAGCAAGTCCTGAAAAAATCTACTGAAAACCTAAAATAACAAATAAGTTCAATATGGTTTTAGCGTGTATGACAAATATACAAACATGAGTTTTATCTCTATACGTTAACAATGAACAATCCAAAAATAAAATTTAAAAATTCCATTTACAATAGGATAAAAAATAATCATACTATTTAAGAATAAATTTCACAAAAGAAAGCAAGGTGTATAATGAGGAACTGATGAAAAAAATAAAGAGTATCTAAACAAATGGAAAGACATCCTTTGTTTTAAGATCAAAAGACTTCACGTTGTTAAGAAGACAATATTATCCCATTAATCTATACACAGATTCAACAAAATCTTTTTCAATAATCCAGACTACCTTTTTGCAGAAAATGAAAAAAATGACTTTAAAATCCATGGGGAAATGCAAGAGACCCATGATAGCCAAAACAATCCTGAAAAATAAGTGCAGATTTTGAAGACTCGCATCTCCTTATTTGAAAATTTTCTAAAGGGCTACGCAAATCAGTACAGTGCGATACAGGAAAAAGAATAGACATATTCACAAATGAAAATAACAGTTTTTGTTTAAAGAACACCATCAATAAAATGATATGCCAATCAAGAGAATGAAATAAATTATTTGTAAATCATATGTCTGACAGTGCTATCATATTCAAAACATATAAATAACTATTATAATTCCATTTAAAATTAATTTTAATACAAAGTAAATAAATTGAATAAATATTTATCAAAAGAAATTATATGAATTGTTAACAAGAACATAAAAAGATGCTCAGTATTATTAGTAATTAGGTAAATGCAAATCAAAACCACACAAGATTTCACTTCACACCCACTAAGATAGCTAAGACAAGAAAATCGGACAACAAAATTGGTAAGAATAGACATGAATTGCCACATTTATTTTTTGCTTATGAAATTTTAATTATAAATATTGAACAATGTTTGGCAAATCTCTAATGATTAAGAATAGAATTGTCATATACATTGTATGTATGAAAATACTTTAAATTTTCTGAATAATATGATATTTTGACATTTTTTTAAATGCAAGAAACCAAAAACACTTTTGGATGGGAAGAGACTGCTCCTTCCAGGTCTAGGCAATTATTATATTGTGTTGTTATTGATATATAATAATAGTACATATTTATAGGGTATTGTGATATTTTAATAAATGAAAACAGTGTGTAATGATCAAATCAGAGTATTTAGAATGTCTGTCACTTTAAATATTTATCATTTCTTTGTTTGGAGAATATCTTAAGTCTCTCCATGCAACTATTTTGAAATATACAATAAGTTATTGTTAACTATAGTCATCCTATCGTGCTATTGAACACTAGAACATTTTCCTTCCGGCTTACTATATATTTATACCATTAACTAACCTCTCTTTGTCCTCCTCCCGTCTTTCCAAGTCTCTAATGACTATCATTCTACTCTCTACCTCTATGAAATCGACTGTTTTAGCTCTTATATATGCATGAGAACATACAATATTAGTCGTTCTGTGGGTGACTTACTTCACTTCAAGACCTCTAGTTCCATCCATGTTGCTGCAAATGACAGGATTGCATATGTTTTTACAGCCAAATAGTATTCCATTCTGTGTATATATCACATTTCATTTATCCATTTATTTGTTGATGGACACTCAGTTTGAGTTCACATCTTGGCTATTGTGAATAGTACTGCAATAAACATAAGAGTACAGATATCTCTTTCATATACTGATTTCTTTTCCTTCAGATAAATGCCCAGTATTGAGATTGTTGGATCATGTGGTAGTTCATAATTACATAATCTTAAAACTTAATCAGTCTGAAATTAACGAATTTTTTGGCTATACAGGGGAAATTTTAATATACCTTGTGTTAACTCAGAAATTTAAGTATCATGACAACTAAAAATCTATGCAAATATACTTTGCAAATTAGGACACTCTAGAAATTTAAGCTATTATTATTGTTGACCAACATGCCATATGGATACTGACATGTTCTCATTTGCATTCTTAAATATGAGATGAGTCATATTCATTTATCTTTTATTTATCTTGGATAATTTAAATATGTTTTCTTTGGGTTTCTCTGACACTCAAAGTAGTATTTGTGTCAGTTTGTTTGAAATTGATATCTTGATTAGTGGGTATTTCTTGAGTTTCTGCCTTAGAGAGTATGTAAGAACTGGACTTCAAGGGGTCTTCAAAAAAGCAAAAAGTGCTTTTCTTTCCGAGTGCAATTACGAAATATTAAATGTATAGATAGCTCTCTGTGTGTATATATATTTATATATGCATATATAATTTTTATATATGCATATATATTTATATTTATACACATATAAATGTACACACATATATAGTAGAACAAGATAACTGCCATTCTGTTTAAAAACCTTATATATTTGCTCTATCTATGTGAAGTTTTAAAAAATATTTGACAGTTCCTCTCTGGGGAAAAATACATACAAAGTCACTTTGTGATTTCTCAAAATGTGGAATTTTCTGTAAAATGAAGAAAAGTTAAATAATAGTAAATATTGATAATGATATGGGGCATTGAGGAATAAAACATTTTCTGAGCACATAATTTTACACTACTTTGAAAAATAATTTTACTTTATTTACTGAACCTTCATTTACATACAGCAGAATCCTGCAAGTCTATTTATTGCTATATACCCTGTACAAATTCATCACAGTAACATAATGTTGTTGCTATTATTTTGAATGCACCCCTCACAACCACACCAAGATGTATGTGTTGAAAACTTGATCTCTAATACTTCAGTGTTGAGAGATGGAATCTTTGGGAGGTGATTGAGTCATGAGTTCTCTGCTCTTATAAATGAATGAATTCATGTAAGGATTAATGGATTAAAAATAGATTATCAAAGGAGTGAGTTGGTTATCACCAGAATGCATTTATAAAAGCCAATTTGGTCTTTTCTTGTGAGTTGCCTTGCCATGTGATGCTTTGGAACTGCAAAGAGTTCCCACCAGCAAGAAGATGGTTACCACCTCACCGTGGCCACCTCACCTTAGAATTCTCAGCCTCCAGAACTGTAAGAAATAAATTTCTTTTTTTTTTTTTTGATTGGAAAATATAGTTTATTTAGAAAGAAGTTAGAGAGAGAGAGAGAGGAGATTTCACCTCCCCAAGGGAGGGGAGGGGGCTAAAACTTAAAACACAGTGGCCATAGCTCAAAGAGTCACATGGCCAGACCAGAGCTTAGCAAAACAATGGCCAAGAAATAAATTTCTGTCTTTATAAATTAGTCTCAGGTATTTGGTTATAGCAGAAAAAATGGATTAGGACCATTGCACACAAGTATTTTATATCAATATGTTAATAATAAAATGTTAATAAACTACTTAAATAAATATCAAATATTGGTTTCTAATTAAGGGTGTGGGAAATAGATACAATAAAAAGCTTATAATTCTCAGACTCTTAAAAGAGAAAACTATTTTAGGGACTGGTGGAGCTGTAATAGAACATAAAAAAACATTGCTGTGAATCTTTCAAAATGTCGATATCGTCCAAGAAGTAAATGGCTGAATGTATTAAACTGTTAGAAATTATTTCTCCTAGCCGGGATCGGTGGCTCAGCCTGTAATCCCGCGCCTTTGGGAGGCTGAGGTGAGTGGATTACCTGAGTCCGCGGGTTCGAGACCCGCCTGGGCAACTTGGCAAGACCTCATCTCTACAATAAATCAAAAATGAGTCGGGCATGGTAGTGCGCGTCTGTAGTTCCAGCTCCTTGGAAGGCTGAGGCGGAAGGATTGCTGGAGCTCAGCAGGGCAAGGCTGCGGTAGTCGGGAGCAGCCACTGCACTCCAGTCTGGGTGACAGAGTGAGACTCTAACTCAAAAAAAAAGAAAGAAATTGTTTCTCCTATAGTTAGGCTTCTCTGTGTTGACTACCTTTAAGTCTCTAAGTCTCCTGTCAAAAAGTAGTGGGGAGCTTGGATGGTGATATGCAGTTAGGATTCTGGATATGTGTCAATAGATCTCAGTGGATTTTCTAGACAGTTGTATATCAGCATCTGTTATAGTCCCAACTTTGTCTTGACCTCTGTATATTTGTACAGCTCATCTTCTTTTATTGTCTTCAGAAGGTCACAACTGCTTACTGCTACTTTGTCTCAAGGTTAACTCAGAAGTGTTTAATTACGTCTTACTCAAGTAAGCTTCATTTATTCCTAAATTCCACTTACTAGAAGAATCCGATTTTTCTTTATTATTCCAATCAATTTATTGTTCAGCTCAAAGTAATTGCATCATTCCTGAAAATATAGATTTGGAAATTTCAGTGTTCTCCAATGCAGTAATGTAAAACTATACTACTTGAATATACTTTGCTTAAACTTTGCAATAATCTTTAAAAAGCCACCTCTCCCATGCACTTCTGCAGACATCTCAGGTGTCCTAATATGATAATCACTGTTTGTTCATTGTTTCTTTAAGTGATTTTAATCCTGAGGTACTGAACTGTACTTCTGTTTTTGAGGTATGTAAATCACTCCAGCTGAATAAGAGTCAGGCTGATGCTATTGGAAAATTTTTGAAATTATCTTACTATACAGTTTTTTAAATATAAAAATAAGAGATAAGTTATTTTTTACTAGAGAATATATGTATAATTTATTTCCTTAAAGTCAAATGAGTAAAGAGGTTTTGAAGAACAGAGTTTTGGTTTTTGTTTTGTCTGACTTCTTTTAGGGTCTTTATGTAAAATTACTTTGAAATAATACAGTTCCTAATATCATTGTTGTCCTCATCTTTTTCATAAATATACCTGACTATATGACTTTGCTTTGTCCCATACCATGTCTGCGTAGATGTGACATTCCTTAATCTCTTTGTCCCACAATGAATTCTGTAGATTAAAGAAATAAATGGAATGCAGTTTAGATATTATTCTATTGTGATTGTATGCACACCTCTGTACACTCTATGAAAGCAGAAGAGTGCATTTTTAAGCCTTCTTTGAGCTACCTGTCAAACTTAATTTGTGTCAATTATATTGCTGTTGAGAAACACTTTCAAGGTGGAGAATCATACCACACATTTTATTTTATAGAACTCATGTTTTTTTTTCAAGGAAAAGTATTTTCTAGCTTTTTTTTTTTTTTTTTAGCTAATGAAAGTTGACATACCTTGATCCCTAATAGCATATGAATAGAAATGCATCTTTATAACATATAATTACTTCCCAGTACCTTGACTTTGTAGCCTCTTTCTGTTCTGATAATATAGTGCTCAAAAGAGATTTTTCTCAACATAGCATCACTAACTCTGAAAAGAAGCAGTATTTCTGAGAAAGATGAGATATTACCCTCTATGAAGAACATTTGATAAGAACTCCTCACACTTGAGATTGGAAAAAGAAAAAAAAAACATTATTTTTGGTCTGAAGTATCACCCATTCACAACATGTCAAAAGAGACCACTGCTGTCTGCATTAGTCAATTTTTTGAAGCCATCTGCCCACACTGTGGGATATAGTACAGCCAGAATGAGCACTGCAGGTACCTGAGAAAATGCCAGAAGTGGTCTTAGTCAAGATAATTCATTGGCTGGTAGAAAGAGAATTCCCTGACTTACAGGAGATGGAGATTGAAAACTAAAAAAAGTTGCCCTTTAAAAAAGTGTCATGTTTCCCAGAGTTCTTGAATGTCTTTTGTCCCTTAGAATTTGCATCTGTGTTTTTCTTCAAAGTGTCAATTATAGTGTTTTACTTTGCTACCTCTCTTAGGTACTAAAATCATTCCATTTGATTGAAAGAACTAAGCAACATGCAGCAGATGAACACACTATGTATCTCCGACTAAATTGACTACATAATAAGAGCAAAGCCAATGGTGAGGAAAAGCATATCTCTTTTAGGCTTGTTGCCTAGTTTTTCTAAGTGAATATGTTTCCTTTTATTCTTTCAATACACGTATGTATTATTAGAACTGCCTATGCAAACATCCATGTCACCTAATTCAAAATAATATTAGCAGGAAAATGTATTTATATTAATTATTTTGACAAAGTCTCAGTTTAGTCACAGATTTTTAGTTAAACAACATCTTTAAATTAAAGGAAATATACATTAACATCTTTAAACAGTTCTTCCCAATAATTAATTATTCCAGATTCTTTAATAACTTAGAAAAGTGTTTTGCTTTTACTAACTTACATTAAATTAGTTCAACAAGTAGTATTATATCGGTCTGTGCCACGTTCATTATTATTATCTTGAAATTATATAAGTGGTTAGGCAATTTCTGAGCTCAGTTAAAATGTAGTACTTTATATAGTATTAAGCACACATTTGTTAATTAATCTACTTCTTTCCTTACACTTTTCAAAATAAGAGGTTTATTGTTTGTTTTCCTTTAGTACTTGCTATATCTCTGTAGTGCTTTGGGAGCTGAAAGTCAGCTGTATAAAATACAGAAACTATTTTCTAGTTCTTACTATTTACTGAGGTTGAATAGTCTAAAATAATACACTGAAAAATTTTTTTAAATTTGCAAGAAATAAACATGTGTATAGTTAACATTTTATATTTATGCTATGAGTTATGATTTCTAACAAAAAAATGGTCATTACTAACTAAAAATCTGGGATAATATTCTTATTTATGGACATTTGCTTTGATTCTTTATTTCAACAAAATAATGCACATTTAACATTAAATGGTTTGTCAAAGTTGTTTATGATAAATTACTCAAGATACATAATATTAGTTAAAGGGTTATATAAACCCATAGTTGTTTTAAGAATATTAATATAAATGAAATTAATATACACATACATTTGTGTTCTATATTGTATAATATACTTGTGTGCTTTTACAACTACTGTATAGAAACATCATTTGCAAAGGATGCTGATTACCCTACTTGATAAGTAAGTGTTGGCTAAAAAAAGATGTCATTTAAAGAGGATATTTCAATGTGCTTCACTACTGAAAATATTTGCTAGATCTTAAACCAAAAACAAACAAGGTCTAAGTGATCTATTTAATTGTATCAGACTGATTTTTTTTTAATCACTGCATTTCCATTGTTGGAAATCTTTACTCTAAATTCCCAGCAATTAAAGAAAATTGTGTGACCCTTCTTACACAATTACTATAATTAATAAAACTGTCAAGATATTAGCTCCAGGAAATGGATATTATTTCCTTATAAATGTCCTACCAGGGTCCTAGCAGAAGACATGACACTCCGATTTTAATAATGAGGAATTAGTACCTAAAAATAAGAGGTTTTTATTTTTTTCAAATTTGATATGGAAAACATTTTCTATCAAAGCAATAATAAAGATGATAGTTGAATATAGGTGAATTTAGTGGTGTGAAGAATGCCTCCCTAAAATTTATGTCCCCCCAGAGCCACAGAATGTGATTTTACTTGGAAATAGCATTTTTGCAGATGAAGTTAAGGTAAGGATAAAGTTGAATTCATGCTGGATCAGAGTGGACCCTAAATCCGATAAAAATCCAGCAAAACTTTTCTTGTAACAGACAGGAAAGGACAAACCAAACCACAAAGCAGGCAGTTATGGGAAAATTGAGGCAGAGTTTAAAGAGATGCAGCTACAAAAAAAGGATTTCCAGGGATTGCTGGGAACCATGTAAAGACAGAAAGAGGCAAGGGAGTATTCTGGGAAAGATACTTCTCTAGAGCTTTCAGAGAGTCGTGGTCCTGAGAATACCTTTATTTCAGACTTCCAGTTCTAGCTTCCAGAACTGTGAGAGGAGAAATTTTTGTTTTAAACCATCAAGTTTGTGGTAATTTGTTATGGCAAAAAATTGTAGGGATATAGCACAATTTTAGGTATATTTTTCTTTAGATAGGTTTTGATGCCCTGGTATTTGAATCTGCTTATATTTTATAGATGAAATAGACATTTCCATCCACTTCTTCATTCATTGACCAATTCTTGTGTCCATCAGTGTCCACAAGGGCATGGTTTCAGCAATCATCTTTTTTTTTCACTAGGTTTATCTACCTATTGGATCAACTATCTTAACTGGAATATATCCCAACTAAGAGGGAAAAGAAAGTCCTATGTCTATCTCTTGACTCCACATTGCCCTCCAGCTAACATTTTTTTCTCTCTGCTCATTTTATATATATATATACACATATACATGCTAACAAATGTAAATGTCATTTGAAATACATTCTTCACTCTCTTAGGAGCCATTTTCTTCATTTTCCTTTTACTTCACTATTTTCTTCTCACTATACTGAATTCTTTTTTTCTAAACACTAAATAGTGTAGTACCTCAAGCCTCAGTTCATGCCTCTTTTTTTCTCATTGTTTATCATGTTTTTCACAGTAATCTCATTCAGCCTCAAGGCTTTAAAATATTCTGCATGAGTTTATATCTCTGGAATTTGAATATTCAGCCTAAATTAGAACTGACTATAAATAAATAACAAAATAAGTGAGTAATAAATGAGTTCTTGGGGTATAACTCATGTAAAATTTTATAATTAATTTTGAGGTACAAATTAAGATTTCTAACTAATAAGAGCATAAACAGATGCCTGGCCATAATTTGTTAAATTCCTTCACTTATTCATGAAGTTTACTATTAAGAAAAAAAAAAAGAAAGAAAGATCTGAGCATCCACAGGTCTTATGAAAGTTAATTGAGGCAGAGATCGCTGAGTTTGTTTCTTTCTACTCCACTAGTGAGGAAATCTTATTTTTTTTCAAGGTTATAATGTAAACTATTATAAAAACAAATTTGCCAACCTCTTGAAAAGTAGTCATGCCATGTAACTAAGAAGGCCAATGGTATACAACAAAACTATTGTCTGAAAAAACAAGAATGAATGCTTCTTTATTTTGGCTGCCCTGAATATAGATATTATGCTTCAAGCACCAGAAGCTCTATCTTAGCCCAGAATATCAGCCTTGCATGAACTTTCCTGCCTGATATAATTATGCACTTATCCTTAAGTCTTCATTACTCTTATTTAAACCTAATCTTAACTGGTACTATATATCTGAAAGTAAGTGCTTAAAGTAACAGAATTTAGAAATTAAATTTGGTTAAATAAATGATTTGAGGCATTAATGGCAGCGATGAGTGATTTTGTATGCTGAGAAGCTTTACTAATCTGTGACACAGTTTGTGCAGGTAACTTGCTATACATTGTAGGTTTTCTCCATACCTATTATTAAAAGCAATAATTGAATACATTATGCAAGTTGATGTATGTGTACACTTCTTTATCAGTAAAAACCTACAAAGATATGTAAGAGCCAATTACAGCCAGAAAATCTTAAAACAGAGATGGATAAGTTCAGAGAATTCTACTTCTAGCGCATAAGAACTCAGTTGCCTGAATATTCTGTAATTTGGAATTCTGAAGACTGAAAAAAGTTATTTATTTCTTCTTTTCTTTAAATTAAAGGTGTTCTAACTGGAGGAAGTGAAATTACAATCTTATGAAATATAAATGACACTCAGTCATAAAATGGTCATAAGTCTTCTGAGAATGGAAGTGATAGATATTTTGGCTCTTCATTCAAATCTATTATTTTAAATGGTTTTAAGATAGCTACACTTAATTCAGTGGCTAGATTGATAAGCAGAATATACAGACTAGTAATACATAATGGTAATGTTCAAGCTTAAAGTCTGTGGGACTATAGATAAAATATATTTTATGCTTCTGCACAGTTAGGGCTTTTGAAGAAAATTTTACTGAAACTTGGGACCTATGTGCCCTGGGAGTTAATTTCTGACAGATTAGCTAATGGAACCTCCAGAGAGATTTACTTCTTAGAAAGAAAATTTCAAGGGGGGATAAAACTTGGGACCATGAGACACTATGGGTTATTAAGCTGGAGACACTAGTCTTATCTTTCCTTTGGGAAGAATTATTTACATTTTAAAGGACTAGAGGAACAACTCTAGACCTTCTCCATTATGTTTCCAAGGAGACTCAGATAAGGAACAAGGACAATTGAGTTTTTTTCCTATATAAACAAGATTTATTGTATTGGGGTTCTTTCCCCACAATAAAGAACCTGTGCATGGAGTGTGACAGCTGTCTTTTATTACCTCATCGTATAAGAATTGGGTCACCGTGGAACAAGATATTTGTGGTAGATAAATAATAATAATCTTCCCTACTGCAGAAACCTGTGTGTACATTCAGGATTATATCAATACATGAAGATATTAAAAACTAAAAATCAATATTGTACAAAAGGTTTGACTGTCAAATATGCCTGCAGAACTTAAAAACAGCAAACAGACTAGAAACTGGTTGAATTTTTGACAGAATTACAATGTCAAAAGAAAGCCAACCTAGCCAGGAACACAGCAAGATTGTTAAATGTTTAGAGAGTGCCAGAGCTCTCTCACTCCTATTAATAGGTTTGCTGCTAAAGCTGTGAAACTCTCAAGAAGTGTGTTCTCTGATGTCCATCTCAGGTAATTTTCTGGGCACAGAAAATAGAGGACAAGCAAGTCTTTCCAAGTTATTAGGAAAGGCTGTGAAAAGAGACAAAAAATTATCCTATTCCCCTTCGAATTTATGGAATCTCTGCTACTCTTATTCGAAAACTTAATTTGTAGGAATTTAATGTGTTTTTAATTTTCTCCCTCCATCTGAGTGTTTTTTCTGTTTTATCCTTTTTGTTCCTTCTATTGTGTGAGGTACAGATTAATTTGCATTTGGTTTGCAGTGTTATTTAATAAATAGCCAAACACAAACCTGTGTATAGATCTTTTCTTTATTCAGAGATTCTAGAATTTGAGCCAAATGCTGAAATCAGTTAATTTTTTATTTGAGGAAAAGAATGCACCTGTCATTATAAAGATCAGCACACACTTAGGTATATGTGTGCAACCAAAAATATAAATTATGGTAATACTGTTAGTTTCCTGTTTCTGTATCCATTTATGAAGTTTCCTTTTCATTAAAAGAAAACTGTGTTTGGGTAGGGACTAGGAATTATGTTTTCCATCTCCATTTAACGATAAGTATATCTATGTAATTAAATACTGATCAATAAGATATGAACAGTATTGTTTTGTAGAGTCCTGTGAGGCCTATTTAATAAGAAGCAAAAGCCCTTCTTTCTCCTTTATTAATTAATGAGATAAAGAAATGGTAATCAGGGTGAAGATATGATAAAAGGAAAAGATCGAGGCTTTAAAAAAAGATCTTTAGTTAGTTCAGGGTAGCTAGAAAGTTTGGGGAAAGTGAGTATAGGAAAGCGAGTATCAAGAAGTGAGATTATGCTAAGACTATATATATAAAACACACACACACACACACACACACACACACACACACACACACAGTTTCCATAAACTACATAAGCACCAACTTAGAAATTTATAATAGAAATAAGGATATGACCTAAATTTTATTTCAAAAAGGCCAGTTCTGTGGCTATATAAATGTTGACAGTGAGATGCATGAAAGGTTATGTGAAATTCATGTCATTGACTAGCGTGACAGCAACTTATTAAGAGCTGAAAGAGAATGGAAAAATTTAGATGGGCCCTTTACTTCAGAGCTCAAAGGCTTCTCTGTTGTCTATGCCAGCAAGTCTATTACAGGATTTGTGTGGTAAAAACAGGCAATACTTTCAATATTTAAGTTTTGGGTGCACTTCCCATGGGAAGCTCTTCTTACCAAAGTGGCCATAGGCTGCAGCACTGTTTAAAATAGAAATTAATTGGAGAAGGAATGGAGTCTTACAATCAACTGATTTTTTTTGATAAACTTGATATTTGGGTTGAAAGATTTGAGAAAATAAATAATAGTATCCAATTTGTAGCTTTTATCCTGTCCCAATAAAAATAATCAATAAAGATGAGATTTGGAGGGAAAACTCATATTGGGTATGAAATTCTTGTTTGAGTGCTGTCTGGAAAAAAACTCATTCTTTTTTCTCTGCTCTCATACTCATAACAAAACAATCATTAATACAGAAAATGATTTATGTGACAAAAAGAATGGAGGGTTTCCCCACCACCATGCAAGGGATCAGTTCTGCAGTGGATACCTGCTGGATATCCTTCAATTCAATTCTGACACTATCAACCTGGAGATAGTGTCACGTCCCACAAGTTGAGGGCTGATCGTCCACCCTCCCTGATACCAGTAGAAAGTATGGGGCCTGGAGAATTTCTGATGAACCAGCTTGAAGTAGTTGGAGTTCCCATGATTCTCTCTTTTGGTTCAATTAATTTGAGGAAGTATCTCGCAGAACTCAGAAGAATACATTTACCTGCTTATTATAAAGGATTTTACAAAGGATACAGATAAAGAGATGCACGGAGGAGGTGTGGTGGAGGGACACAAGGCTTCCAAACCCTCCTCACCTGCACCACCTTCCAGGAATCACCATGTGTTCAGCTTTTTGAAAACTCACTGAATTCTTTCCTCTTGGATATTTTTTGACACTTCATTACATACACATGATTGATTAGACCATTGGCTACTGGTGATCAGTTGACCTTCAGTCCTTCTCCCCTTCCTGGAGTTGGGGAATGGGACTGAAAATTCCAACCCTCTAATCATGCCCTGAAGTTATCAGCCAACATGAGCATACAAAGAGATAATACTTTTAAAATGCCAATAATTTTAGTAGTTTTATGTCAGGAAAGGACTAAGACCAAATATATATTTCATAATATCACAAGTACAGAACATCTAGGATATTGTAGGATACTGTTTCTTGAATTCAAAATCATGATGGTTGATAAAATCACAAGAGTAGATGAAGCTGCCCAGCTAAAGTACCAAAATGAATGCCAAAAATAGAACCTTATTAATGTAAAATATTCTTAGAAGAAAATTCTGAATAACAAGACACTGCTCCCACTCACACACCCAAAAACAACAAAACTTTTAAAGAGCAACTGGTGAAATAAAAGGAAAGAAACATGTATTGTCACAAGGGCAACTCTCGAGGGATTTCAACAATGTCAGATTTGACTGTTTCTGTCTTCTGAATATCGTAGTATTTGATCTGGATCTAGTTAGTATTAAACAGACATATGAACGACAATAGTTAAAGAAGAATATAATGGAATGAGCAGGATTTGAATGGGATAACACTATAAATAAGTAAAAAGAAAATAGCAAATAGCTTTAGAGAGTTTAGCTTACAACTATATGTACTGAGTTTCCCAATGGACATGAGTAACATAATTGATTTCAACAGAGGTCGCATATTGATTAATTTTAAGAAATTGATTTAGAACAAGTAAATGAGGAAAATTTTATTTTAAGTTGTTCTGTGATGGCTGCTGGGATGAGAAGTTATATATACAACCTTATTTTAATATTAAGGCAATACAATTTTGTTTTCTGGATCCCAATGTTTTGTCTATATTGTAAACAAATATAAATAAATAAAAATGATACTTTTAAAGCTGAATCTGATCTTTCTCTTCCTCTGCTTAATGCTAATCAATGACATCCAATTGCATTTAGATTAATTTTTAAATTGTTAGTGAGATTTATTAAGGCTTTCAGAATTCATATTACTCTGACTACTGGTTACTGATTTCTTTAGCCTTACTTCTCAACCATACTTCCTTTGCACTAGACACGCTAGCAAGAGTAAACTGGCTTTCCATTTCTAAACACACTACTGTGTTTTTATTGATTTGTTGTACAAAATACTTCTTTTCCTTCTTCATTATTCTTTTCTTCTCGTTTGATGACTCACCTCCTACGTATTTTTCCATATCAATTTAGATATTATTTATTCTAGGTAGGCTTTTCTGACCCCTAAATAAGCATAATGTGTTTATATACAATTGTAATTGCTTACATTTCACTAAATTTTAAACATTATACAGTTATATGCTGTTTAACAATGGAGAGATGTTCTGAGAAATGCCTTAACAGGAAGTTTTGTCACGAGAACATTATACTGTGTACTTACACAAATCTAGATGATATGGTGTACTATACAACTAGGCTGTACAATACAGCCTAGATTTCTGTGCTACAAACATGTACAGCATTTACTGTACTGAATACTATAAGCAACTGCAATACAATTATAAGTATGCATCAAAACATAGAAAAGGTACAGTAAAAATATAGTATAAAAGGTTTAGTGAGTGAGTGAATATGAAGCCCTAGTGCATTACTGTAGACTTTATAAACACAGTACACTTAGGCAACAATAAGTTCATTTTTAAAGTATTTATCTTTCTTTAATAATGAATTAACCTTAGTTTACTGTTACTTTTTAACTTTATAAACTTTTAAATTATTTTAACTTTTTGACTTTAATAATAATATTTAGTTGTAAAACAAAGGCATTGTACAAATTTTTCTTTATATCCTTGTAATATAAACATTGCTTCATTTTTTTCATTTTTTTTCCTTTTTAAACTCGTTTTGGTAAAAACTAAGACATATTATAGGTAAAATGTGTCCAGAAAAAACAAAGTCTAACGACAACAATAAAAAACTAGACAAAAATATATGCATTAGCCTAGGCCTACAGAGGGTCAGGATCATCAATATCACTGTCTTCAATCTACACATGTTGTCCCATTGAAAGTTCTTCAGGAGCAATAATATGCAAAGAACTGTCTCTCCTATGATAACAATGCCTTCTTCTGGAATGCCAGGGAAGGACCTGTCTGAGGCTGTTTTCCAGTTAATTTTTCTTTCTTTCTTTTTACTAAATAGAAAGAGTAATCTAAAATAACAATAAATGTGTAGTACAGTTAACACATGATCTAGGAACAGTGTTTTATAATGGAAAAGTGAAAAAAATATATTTGTGTATTTATACTCAAAGAGCCTGCTAGTGGTTGAATTGTTGACTAAAGCCAAATGACAGGACATACCAAGAGTAAAACAACAGTGAGTGGTGTAAGGAACAAAAACCAGAGCAAGTGATTGCTATATTATGGGTGGTACATCAAGCTGCATTTATTAGCAAATATTTTGTGATGGCATTGGCCTTCATAGATATGAAACAAATGAAGAAAATATAAAGCAGCACAAGTCAAGGGATGGAGGTGAAGTGAATAGTAACAATACTAACATCTTACAATTCTTTTGAGGGGTCATTATTAAATTAATTAGAAAGGTTGGATATGCATCTTTTACCACAGGACAAGGGACTACTAAGTGCTTTGTTGCTGTTATTGTTAAGTCAAAGAGATTCTTAAGCAAAAAACAAAAAAACTTAGAAAACAGTTATATTGGATTATTTAACCTAGAAATTATAATTTACATAAGCTTTCTTTATATATTGGAGAAATATATAGATATTAGGCTCTTCCTTGGGGTAGACATACGCATATGTGTGTATACTTTCACTTTTTCATTCAAACATCGAATTTCGGCAGAGAAATTAGTCTTGGGTTTGTGGACAAATAGTAGGTATGCATTTAAATTCATATTTATAAAAACTTTCATAATATATAGGCACAAATGATATTCCTTACACACATGTATCTATAACTGTGTATATATGTGTATATGTGTTAGTTAACAGTACTGAATATGAGTGTCTTCTTATTTTTCTACAATAATATCTCCAATGGGATTCTTGTTTTGCTTGTCATGTCTTGAAGCTTTTACTAAGTGAGAAGATAGACTCACAGATTAACTTCTAAGTGCTGTACCGAGGAGCAAACACAAAGGATGTTTTGAGGTTTTAAAGGTATTTTTCCATAGTTTATAAGGATCTGTGTCATGTTCTTATGTCCTGTTGAACTTTTTACATAGTTCTTATTTTAATAACAGTTGAAATAGTGTGAATAAAAGACAAATTACATTTTACAATGGAAACTCAATTTTAGTATACCAAAAGATAACATATCTTTACTTTCATTGTCATCATTAATAATAGTTTATTTAAAATATTGTTATTTTAGGATCAGTTGTGTCAAAGAAAGCAAAAACTATTTACTCATATCTAAATCAAATAACAGTAACAAATTTTTGTTTTAATCACTCAATATTTCTTCTCCTGGGGAACCTAAGTGTGCTACAGATTCAAAATTGGGATATAGTCTACTCTGAAAATCCCCTATTATGCCAGCATAATGGAACAATAGCACTCAGTTGCTGAGCTCCATCTTAAATGCTTCATCTATTATTATACTAATGATTACAAACCATATGGTATAACCAATAGGGCTGTGTTTAAATACACTAATTACATCAAGTGCAGGCAATAAAACAGGTGCTAAAACAATGTTCTCACACACTGTTTTTCATTTACAGCTCTATAGAAGACCTTTAGTACAGAGATTGGAATTCCAATTTATTTCCATAGACCCTCATTTGACATTTAAAGATCCTGCATAGCTATCTAGTCAACACCAATGTAAGCAACAAATATGCTATTTGTTAGTAAACCTAGAAATAGATTTTTTAAGTGAGGATAAGTGGATGAAAGAGGAGCAATCTAAAGCAAATAAAGGGGAGTTCTATTGCCAATTGTACCTATTATACATTGTGCCATCATATATTTGTACGTCATTTTATATAAATAAACCAGACATCAGACAGCATGGGGATAAATTCTGGTGTGGCTTAATTTTCCTTTTTTTTTTTTTTTTAAATGTTACTCAATATTTTTTGACTCAGTTTCCCAATATAGTCAATATTTTAATTGATAATAAACGAATAGGGATATTTCGAGGATTAAGTGAGGTGAACCTTATAACCTGTGATAAATTCCTTCTTCATGAATATCACGTGCCAAATAAAGGCTAGCTATTCTTATAAGAAAATAATCACAATGCAGGCAAAAATACACTAAAAATATGCACACTTATAAATATGCAACAAAAAGGAAGACAAAGGTAAAGATAGAAGATGTGCTAGAGAAATTGTAGATGACATGTTATCTTAAAAAACAGTTAATAATGCCTAATACTTTACACATATTAAAAAATGTAAATTATATATAATAAATCTTTAAAAAATGTTTCTTTTTCACTAGCAAAGCATTTAAAATGAAACTTGTATAGTCAGATGGCAAAAGATAAAAAAGTGTTTTTTGAAGAATTAGCAAACAAATTGCCTATTTGTAAATTACTGTTATGTTAGTGACCTAAAATGAAAATTGGTTTTCAAATTACTGGTCTTTAATGAGATAACAACTTTAATGAGAGAGTAAGCAGTAACTGGCACACTGGGAAATAAGAGAACACAGTTGGTCAAAAATCTCTATTAAAGGATGTTTCGGCTTTACTTAGGCTGGAACAACATGGTGTGGAAGAGGCTGTGGGGTTTCTGGCAAAGAGATGCAATTTCCGAGGCCACTTAGTCTCTGGTGACCATGCGTTACAGGCGTTCCTGCGGGTTTTGCTTCTGGACATAATGGTGCCTACTACCATTGTTTTTTCACAGCAGACTCTCAGTGTGCCTCCTTCCAGACCTGTCTGACATCGACTTCTTCTCTACAAAAGATTAGGAGATCACCACCACGTCAAAAGAATATTTGTGTAGAAATTATTAAGCCACGGCATTAAGTTACTAAAATAAAGCTCCATAATCATATGAAGATACTTTAGAACTTAACTGCTGGGGTTTAGAAACTTCCATTTGGTAAGATGTCAGTTAAAATAAAATAACAGTTTCAGTGAACTTACAGAATGCCCTGAATTCACTTTATGTGAGGCAGCACCAGGAGACCTTTCACTCTCTTTTAGCCATATTCTCAATCAGCAGTTAATATAAAAACTGCCAATATCTTCCTTCATTTCTTCCTCCCTCTCTTCCTTCCTTCTTTAAATTCTTTTTGCATTATTTCCTACCAATTTTCTTTATTTCTTCTTTCTCCCCATTTACCCAAGACACAACAAACTACAACAGTCTACAACTACAAGAAATGATATAGTTGGAGGAACATGGAATGAAAATAATAATATTTTAAGCTGTAGCATTACTTAAAGATTCTTAATGAAGGCAATTGGGGTCTTGTTCAACAGCCCAACGATATTACAGACTTAGGTCGTTGATTTTGTTCTCTGTTACTATGTCTTATACGTTGGCTATTTGTCCTTAAATATTTTGTGTCTGGTCATCATGGGGCTTCCAAAGATCCAAGAACCACATCTGCTCTTGGAGTAAGAGGAGGGGAAAAAATCAATAACTCTTTCAATTTAAGTAAACAAATATTTCCCCAAGCCTCAACTTGAACTTTCGTTGGGGTGTTATTGGTCAGAACTTTGTCACAGAGGAATCCTTAACTGCAAAGAAGTCTGAAAAATAAGCGACATTTCTAGCCTCTTGCTTGGAGTGGAAAAAAAAGGGGGGGGGGGATGTTGAATGTTAACCAAGAAAAACTTAGCAGCTATGTAATATAACAAAAGCTACTAGCAGAATGTGAAAATACTTTAAAAATTAGAAAATTGAACTCTTAATTATAAAAGAACTTCTATAATACATTCTTTCACAGGAAAAGGAAATGAACATTTCTCAAAAGGACTTGAAAGTGGATTTGTAATTGGTAGACAAGCATAGGACATATCTGAAAGATTGGTGTCAATTATTGTATACATTTTTTAAGAATGTTGAGGGTTAGTACTAAATTACAGTAGCCAAAACAACTTCAAGCTGAAAATTATCAACAGTAATGTCTAGTTGAACTCATCAAAATAAATTCATTACACCATCTGTGCTCTTAGGCTTGATTCAGGTTTTGTTTTCTCCATTTCTGAATATTAGCTGGACTCGGTGGCTCAGCCTGTAATCCTGTGCCTTTGGGAGGCTGAGGTGAGTGGATTGCCTGAGCCCGTGGGTTCGAGACCCGCGTGGGCAACTTGGAGAGACCTCATCTCTACAACAAATCAAAAAATCAGCCGGGCGTGGTAGTGCATGCCTGTAGTTCCAGTTATTGGAAGGCTAAGGCAGAAGGATCCCTGGAGCCCAGCAGGTCGAGGCTGCGAGGCTGCAGTCTGGGTGACAGAGTAAGACTCCAACTCAAAAAAAAAATTCGGAATATTATGTTTCATGTTATTTTTTTGAAATTTTTTAATGCATTCATTGTTTGCCTGTCAGCAATATTAGCTCCTTGTGGAAGTTTTTTATCTTTTCTACTTAAGATTTCCATTTAAGCTCATAGGATACAATTAATCTCTGTCAATAACTGACGAAATGATTGATTTAAATAATAAACATATCTGACATGGTGCTGCATATTTTAATTAAGTTTATATGTGAGCAATGGAGTTTGAAAAAACTGTTTTTGTTATCCAAAGAAACACTTAAAATGATGACATGGAAAGGATCTGAGGCAATAAAAATGTTTTATATTTCATATATTAAATTACCTGCTAAACAGTATGTGATAAACATGCTTGGAATTGCCACAGGAGCATACAACTGTAAATTTTTAGATACATCTAATCAAAAACAGAGACTCGCTGTCTCTTTCATGGCTTGTTCTCTATCTAAGGGCCATACAAATTGTTCACCAGCTTGTGAAATTTTCTATTATTTTTATATCACTAACATAATCTGATTAGGTTTGCTCTGATTGGAATTAGAGAAACTGCTTAGACATATTGTAGTATATCTAGTGACACATAGGTGAACCAGCCTTCTGGAAAAGAAAAAGTTTTCATTTGTATTATTTGCTAATTTATGTGCTATAAAAATTCCAGGCATGGTCAATTTCAAACTATGAATGATTTAACAATTGTTGGCCAAATTTTTGCTGATTGTATGACAAGTGACACTCAGAAGGCACTATCAGTCAGATTTAGTTGAAAGACGTCATCACATGTATTGACTCATGACTTCCAGGTTCTACAGAGAGCAGGTTGATGTGCCTACTAATCTGTAAACATGTGTTACTGTCTATGAAGAAGGAAGAATGACTCAGTGAAGGGGCTGAAGTCATGGGTGTATTGGGTGGGATCTTTTAGACATAGAAGATTATTTCTAGACTTAGAAACCTAATGGGATTTACTCTACTGAATTTTTAAATTTCTTGGAACTGATGATCCCTGTAGTTCCTGTTTGTCATCCTTTTGTAATGGAAAGTCTACAAATGTTATCCTATGCCTGCTTCATTATTATATTTTGGAAATAACTAACTTGCTTTTTAGATTCACAGATCACAGATGTAGAGAAATTTTGAAGTAGGATTGATTTTACCCAGTCTTACTTATATAGATTTTAGAAAATTTAGATAATAAGATTTGGGAGTTTTAAGTTGATGATAGTTAGATGAAATTGTGGGCTTTAATTAGTAGTGTTTGAGACTTAAAGAAGATGCTAGGGTTGAGGTGAATTAGGATAGACAAATTTTGAGAGTTCAGAGGACAGACTGCAGTAGACTGGAAAATGGCTCCTCAAAAGAAATTAATGTCTTAATCCCTGGAACTAGCAAATGTCACTTTATATGATAAAAGCGACTTTTCTGATGTGGTTAAGGATTTGGAATGGGAAGATTATTTTAGATTATCTAGGAAGGTTCTAAAGGCAATACTAAGTATCCTTATAAGAAGAAAGTAGAGGGGGATTTGACACAGAAAGAAGGAAAGATAATGTGACTACAGAGGCAAGGATTGGAACAATGCAAACACAACCATGGAATGCCAACAGTCATCAGAAACTGAAAGAGGCAAAAATAGATTTTCTCCTAGAACTTCCAGAGGGATCATGTATCTGTCAACATCTTGGTTTTGTGAAGTGAAACTGATTTAGATTTCTGGGCTCCAAAATATTAAAAGAATAAATCTCTATTGTTTTAAGCTAGCTGGTTTGTGGTAATTTGTCACAACAACCTTAAGAATTAATAAAATGACCAACTGTAGTTTATCCCATGTGTACAAGATTAGCTTGACATGTGAAAAATTTATGAGTATAATTCACCATTATTGACAAACCAAAATATATATACATTTTCTTAATAGATACAGAAATAAGGGGAGGAGAATATTTGGCATATCAATATGCCTTTAAAATAGGGCGTATTGATTCCTTATTTTTAAAATTCTAAACAAACTAAAATATAAGAGTACTCCTTCAATTTGATTAAAAACATTGTCTAAAACATATATACATTATTATCCTTAGCAGGCAAAGAATGAGTGCTTTTCTGCTAATTAAGCAAATAGCCAAAAAAAATAGAGATATTCTCTCTCGCCATTTGAAATATGATTCTTCTAGTCATTGTAATATGGCAAGAAAAATGAATAAAAAGACATACCGATAGAAAAGGAATTAGCAAACCTGTCTTTATTCACAAAAGATAATAATAGTATAATCTTTTAGATAGAAAATAATGGTATCTATAGAAAAGTGACCAAAACCTATAAATTAGTTTAGTAAGGAAGCTAGATTTTAAAAATATAAACAATCAATTTTATGCTTTTATATAAGCAAAAAAATTTAAAACATGAAAATATTAATACCATTTAAATAGTTTCAAAATATGAAATACTTAAAGAAGTGAAAGCATATATGAAGCCTTTACACTGAAAACCACAAAACATTGCTGAAAAAAATTAAAGATGAATTAAATAATGCGGATTTGCACCATATTCTTGGATTAGAACACTCATCATTGTTAAAATCATACATTTATGTATGGATGCAATGTAACATCAAACAAAACCTGCAAAAATTTTTTGTTTTGTTTGCTTTTTTTTCTGTAGAGGTTGATTTACTGATTCTAAAACTCCATGGAAATGTGAAAGTTATGGCATAAACTAATAAATAAATATAAAACTTTTTTTTTTTTTAAATGATTAATCAGTATTTTTATTATAGTTTTGTGGGGTACAGTTAAGGGTTAGGTGTACA
>NW_007247785.1:612085-627761 GCF_000164805.1 Carlito syrichta | reverse complement strand
ATGGAGTACAAAGGAATGGAAAGGAATGGATTTGAATGGAATGGGATGGGGTAAAATTGAGAAGAATGAAATGGAGAGGAACGTAAAGGAGTGGAATGGAATGCAATGCAATGGTATATAGAGGAATGGAGAGTAATGGAATGGAGGGGATAGGAGAGGAATCGAATGGAGTGGAATGGAATGGAATGCAGAGGAATTAAGAGAAATGAAATGGAGAGGAATGCAATAGAGTGGAATGGAATGGAATAGAATAAAATGCAATATAGTGAAATGGAGAGGAATGGAATGTAGTGTAATGGATTAAAATAGAAAGGAACGTTATGCAATGGAATGAAATGGAAAGGAGAGGAATGGATTAGAATGGAATGGAATGGGTTGGAACAGAATAGAATGGAATAGAGAGGAAAGGAGTGAAATGGAAAGGAATGGAGAGGTATTCAGAGGAATGGAATGGAGAGGAATGGAAGGGCGTGGAATGGAATGGAATAGATTGGAATGGAGTGGAATGGAATATACAGGAATGGAGAAGCAGTGAATGGAGAGGAACGGAGAGGAATGAAATGGAAAACAATTGATGGAATGGAATGGAGTGGAGTGCAAAGGAATGGAAAAAATGGAAAGGAAAGGAAAGCTATGGCGTGGAATGCAATGGAAAGGAAAGACAGAATGGAGAAGAATGGAATAGATTGCAGAAAATGGAATGGAGAGGAATAGAATGGAATGGAAAGGAGAGGAATGGAATGTAACAGAATGGAGTGGAATGGAATGGAATGGATTGCAGAGGAATGGAATCGCGAAGAATGGAATGGAATGGAATTGCATGGAAGGGAATTGAAAGGAATGTATTGGAATGGAGAGGAATTGAATGGAATGGAATGGAGAGGAATGGATTGCAATGGATTGGAATGGAATGGAATACAAAGAAATGGAGAGGAATGCAATGGAATGGAATGGAAAGGAATGGAATGGAATGGAAGGGAATGAAATGGAATTGAGAGGAATGCAAAGCAGAGGATTTGAATAGAGTGGAATAGAATGGAAATTAATGGAATGGAGTGGAAAGGAAGAGAGAGGAATGCAATGGGATGGAATGGAGAGGATGGAATGGACTGGATTGTAATGCAATGGAATGATATGGATATGAAATTAACTGAGTGGAGAAGAATGGAATTGAATGGATTGGAACAGAATGGAGGGGAATGGAATGGAATGTATTGCAGATAATGGAATATAGAGGAATGGAAAGGAATGGAATGGAATGGAATGGAATGGAGTGGGAGGGATTGAATGGAATGGAATGGAATGCAAAGGAATGCAATTGTGAGGAACGGAATGGGATGGAAATGAGAGAATGAAATGGAATGGAATGGAAGAGAATGGAGTGGTTTGAAAAGGAATGGAATGGAATGCAGAGGAGTGGAATGGAATGGAGAGCAATGGAATGAAATGGAATAGAGTGAAGCGGGAAATTGAAGGATTTTAATGGAATGACATGAAATGGAATGGAGTGTAATGAACTAGAATGTATGGAAATTGGAAAGGATAGAAAAGAATGGAATGGAGAGGAATGGAATGGAATGGTCAGGAATGGAGTGGAATGGAGAGGAATGTATTAGAATGGATTGGAATGGATAGGAATGGAATAGAATGGAATGGAGTACAAAGGAATGGAAAGGAATGGATTGGAATGGAATGGGATGGGGCAAAATTGAGAAGAATGAAATGGAGAGGAACGTAAAGGAGTGGAATGGAATGCAATGCAATGGAATATACAGGAATGGAGAGTAATGGAATGGAGGGGATAGGAGAGGAATCGAATGGATTGAAATAGAATGGACTTCAGAGGAATTAAGAGCAATGGAATGGAGAGGAATGAAATGGAGTGGAATGGAATGGAATAGAATAAAATGCAATATGGTGGAATGGAGAGGAATGGAATGTAGTGCAATGGATTAAAATATAAAGGAACGTTATGCAATGGAATAAAATGGAAAGGAGAGGAATGGATTAGAATGGAATGGAATGGGTTGGAACAGAATAGAAAGGAATAGAGAGGAAAGGAATGAATTTTAAAGGAATGGAGAGTTATTCAGAGGAATGGAATGGAGAGGAATGGAAGGGCGTGGAATGGAATGGAATAGATTGGAATGGAGTGGAATGGAATATACAGGAAGGTAGAGGCAGTGAATGGAGAGGAATGAAATGGAAAACAATTGATGGAATGGAATGGAGTGGAGTGCAAAGGAATGGAAAAAATGGAAAGGAAAGGAGAGCTATGGCATGGAATTCAATGGAAAGGAAAGACAGAATGGAGAAGAATGGAATAGATTGCAGAAAAATGGAATGGAGAGGAATAGAATGGAATGGAATGGAATTATGAGGAACAGAATGGAATGGAATGGAGAGGGATGTAACGGAATGGAATGGAATGTATGGAATGGCAAGGAATGGAATGGAAGGGAATTGAAAGGAATGTAATGGAATGGAGAGGAATTGAAAGGAATAGAATGGAAAGGAATGAACTGGAATGGAATGGATAGAATAAAATGGATTGGAGGGGAATGGAATGGAATGGAATGAAATGAAATGGAAATTAAAGGAATGGAATGGAATGGAGTGGAAAGGAATAAAGAGCAATGGAATGGAATGGAGAGAAATGGAATGGAATGGAATGGAGAGGAATGGAAAGGAAGAGAATGGAATGGAATGGAATGGTGTGTAATGGAAAAGAATGGAAGGGAATGGAAATGAAAGGAATGGAATGGAATGGAGAGGAATGGAATGGAATGCATTGGAGTAGATTGGAATGGAATGAAAGGGAATATAGAAGAGTGGATATAAATGGAATGGAGAGGAATGGAATGGAATGCAATGGAGTGGAATGGCATGCAGTGGAGAGCAATGGAATGGACTGGAACAGAATGGTGACGAATGGAATATAATGGAATGCAAAGGAATGGAAAGGAATGTAGAGGAATGGAATGGAATGGAATGGAGTGCAATGGGGAGGAAGAGAATACAATGTACTGGAGAGGAAGGAAAAGGAATGGAATGCAATGGAATGGCGAGGAATGGAAAGGAATGGAACGGAATCAATTGGAATGGAATGGAATTGAATTGAAAGGAATGGAACGGAATGGTTAGGTATTGAATGTAATAAAATGGAATTGAATGGAAAGCAGACGAATAGAATGGAAAGGATAGGAATGGAATGGAATGGAATGGAGAGGAAAGGAATGGAATGGAATGTAAGGGAATGGAGAGGAATTAAATGAATGGAAAGCAGAGGATTGGAATGGTGTGGAATAGAATGGAAATTAATGGAATGGAGTGGAAAGGAAGAGAGAGGAATGCAATGGAATGGAGAGGAAGGAATGGACTGGATTTTAATGTAATGAAATAATATGGCTATGATAGGAATTGTATGGAGAAGAATGGAATGTAATGGATTGGAACAGAATGGAGGGGAATGGAATGGAATGGATTGCAGATAATGGAATGGAGAGTAATGGAGAGGAATGGAGAGGAATGGAAGGTTGTGGAATGGAAAGGAATGGATTGGAATGGAGTGGAGTGCAAAGGAATGTAATAAAATGGAATGGAAAGGAGAGGTATGGCATGGAATACAATGGAATAGAAAGACTTGGAATGGAGAAGAATGGAATAGATTGCAGAGAAATGGAATGGAGAAGAACAGAATAGAAGGGAATGGAATGATGAGGAATGGAAGGGAATGGAATGTAGAGGAATGTAAACGAATGGAATGGCGAGGAATGGAATGGCGAGGAGTGGAATGAAATGGAATGGAATGGAAGGGAACTGAAAGAATGTAATGGAATGGAGAGGAATTGAATGGAATGGAATGGAGAGGAATAGATTGGAATGGAATGGAATGGAATGGAATGGAATGGAGAGGAACACAAAGAAATGGAGCGCAATGCAATGGAATGGAATGGAGAGGAATGGAATGCAGATAAATGGAATGGAATGGAGAGGGATTAAATGGAATGAGAAGGAATGGAATAAATTGAAATGGAATGGAATTGTGATTAACGGAATGGATGGAATGCAGAGGAATGGAATGGAATGGAATTGAATGGAATGCAGAGGAACGAAATTGAATGCAATGGAAAGGAAAGCAAAGGAATGGAAAGGAATAGAATAAAATAGATTGAAGAGGAAAGTAATGGATTGGAATGAAATGGAATGGAATTTAAAGGAATGGAATGGAATGGAGTGGAATGGAATAAAGAGCAACAGGATGGAATGGAGAGAAATAGAATAGAATGGAATGGAGAGGAAAGGAACGGAAAGGAATGGAATGGAATGGAATGGAGTGTAATGTAAAAAATGGAAGGAAATGGAAAGGAAAGGAATGGAATGGAATGGAGAGGAATGGAATGGAATGAATTGGAGTAGATTGGAATGGAATGAAAGGGAATATAGAAGAGTGGATAGAAATGGAATGGAGAGGAAGGAATGAAAAGCAATGGAGTGGAAAGGCATGGAGTGGAGAGGGATGGAATGGAATGGAATGGAATGGCGACAAATTGAATGTAATGGAATGCAAAGAAATGGAAAGGAATGTAGAGGAATGGAATGGAATGGAATGGTGAGGAACAGAATGGAATGGACTGGAGAGGAATGAAAAGGAATGGAATGCAATGGAATGGAGAGGAATGGAAAGTAATGGAATGGAATAAATTGGAATGGAATGGAATTGAATTGAAAGGAAAGGAACGGAATGGTTAGGTATTGAATGGAATGGAATGGAGAGGAATGGAATGGAATGGAATTGAATGGAAAGCAGACGAATAAAATGGAAAGGAGAGGAATCGAATGGAAAGGAATGGAGAGGAAAGGAATGGAAACGAATAAAAGGGAATGAAGAGGAATTGAGAGGGATGGAAAGCAGAGGATTGGAATGGTGTGGAATACAATGGAAATTAATGGAATAGAGTAGAAAGGAAGAGAGAGGGATGCGATAGAATGG
Source organism: Carlito syrichta (assembly GCF_000164805.1). NCBI lineage: Eukaryota > Metazoa > Chordata > Mammalia > Primates > Tarsiidae > Carlito > Carlito syrichta. The sequence continues at coordinate 622,768 of NW_007247785.1, read as the reverse complement.
AATGGAGAGGATGGAATGGACTGGATTGTAATGTAATGTAATGATATTGATATGAAATTAATTGAATGGAGAAGAATGGAATGGAATGAATTGGAACAGAATGGAGGGGAGTGGAATGGAATGCATTGCAGATAATGGAATGGAGAAGAATGCAATGGAATGGAATGGAATGAAGAGGGATTGAATGGAATGGAATGGAATGGAAGGGAACTGAAAGGAATGTATTGGAATGGAGAGGAATTGAATGGAATGGAATGGAGAGGAATACAAAGAAATGGAGAGGAATGCAATGGAATGGAATGGAGAGGAATGGAATGGAATGGAAGGGAATGAAAAGGAATTGAGAGAAATGGAAAGCAGAGGATTGGAATGGAGTGGAATAGAATGGAAATTAATGGAATGGAGTGGAAAGTAATAGAGAGGAATGCAATGGAATGGAATGGAGAGGATGGAATGGACTGGATTGTAATGGAATGGAATGATACGGATATGAAATTAATTGAATGGAGAGGAATGGAATTGAATGGATTGGAACAGAATGGAGGGGAATGGAATGGAAAGGATTGCAGATAATGGAATGGAGAGGAATGGAATGGAATGGAATGGAGAGGGATTGAATGGAATGGAATGGAATGCAAAGGAATGCAATTGTGAGAAACGGAATGGGATGGAAATGAGAGAATGGAATGGAATGGAAGAGAATGGAGTGGTTTGAAAAGGAATGGAATGGAATGCAGAGGAATGGAATGGAATGGAGAGCAATGCAATGGAATGGAATAGAGTGTAATGGGAAATTAAAGGATTTTAATGGAATGACATGAAATGGAATGGAGTGTAGTGGAATAGAATGTAGGGAAATGGAAAGGAAAGGAAAGAATGGAATGGAGACGAATGGAAAGGAATGGTCAGGAATGGAATGGAATGGAGAGGAATGTATTAGAATGGACTGGAATGGATAGGAATGAAATAGAATGGAATGGAGTACAAAGGAATGGAAAGGAATGAATTGGAATGGAATGGGATCGGGTAAAATTGAGAAGAGTGGAATGGAGAGGAACGTAAATGAGTGGAAAGGAATATAATGCAATGGAATATAGAGGAATGGAGAGTAATGGAATGGAGAGAATAGGAGAGGAATCGAATGGAGTGGAATGGAATGGACTGCAGAGGAATTAAGATAAATGGAATGGAGAGGAATGGAATGGAGTGGAATGGAATAGAATAGAATAAAATGCAATATAGTGGAATGGAATGTAGTGGAATGGATTGAAATAGAAAGGAACGTTATGCAATGGAATGAAATGGAAAGGAGAGGAATGGATTAGAATGGAATGGAATGGGTTGGAAACGAATAGAATGGAATGGAGAGGAAAGGAATGAATTGAAAAGGAATGGAGAGGTATTCAGAGGAATGGAATGGAGAGGAATGGAAGGGCGTGGAATGGAATGGAATAGATTGGAATGGAGTGGAATGGAATATACGTGAATGGAGAGGAATGGAGAGAAATGGAATGGAAAGCAATTGATGGAATGGAGTGGAGTGGAGTGCAAAGGAATGGAATAAAATGGAAAGGAAAGGAGACGTATGGCATAGAATGCAATGGAATGGAAAAACTTGGAATGAGAAAAATGGAAAAAATTGCAGAGAAATGGAATGGAGAGGAATAGAATGGAATGGAATGGAATGATGAGGAACGGAATGTTATGTAATGGAGAGGAATGTAAAGGAATGGAATGGAATGGATGGAATGGCGAGGAAAGGAATGGCGAGGAATGGAATGAAATGGATTGGAATGGAAGGCAACTGAAAGGAATGTAATGGAATGGAGAGGAATTGAAAGGAATAGAATGGAGAGGAATGGACTGGAATGGAATGGAATGGAATGTAGAGGAATACAATGGAATGGAGAGGAATGCAATGGAATGGAATGGAGTGGATTGCAGAGGAATGGAATAGAGATGAATGGAAAGGATTGGAATGGGATGGGATGGAATGGAATGGAGAGGAATGGAATGGAACAGAATGGAGGTGAATGGAATGGAATGGATTGCAGAGGAATGGAATGGAATGGAATGGGATGGAATGGAATGGAATGGAATGGAATGGAATGGAATGGAGAGGAATGGAATGGAATGGAGAGGAATGCAATGGAATGGAATGGAGAGAAATGGAATGGCACAGAATGAAGGGGAATGGAATGGAATGGATTGCAGAGGAATGGAATAAGATGAATGGAATGGAATGGAATGGGATGGAATGGAATGGAATGGAGAGGAATGGAATGGAACAGAATGGAGGTGAATGGAATGGAATGGATTGCAGAGGAATGGAATGGAGATGAATGGAATGGAATGGAATGGAATGGAGAGGGATTAAGTGGAATGAAAAGAAGTGTAATAAAATTAAATGGAATGGAATTGTGATTAACGGAATGGGATGGAATGCAGAGGAATGGAATGGAATGGAAAGGAATGGAATGGAGAGGAACGGAATTGCATGTAATGGAAAGGAAAGCAAAGGAATGGAATGGAATAGAATAAAATGAATTGGAGAGGAAGGTAATGGAATGGAATTAAATGGAATGAAATTTAAAGGAATGGAATGGAATGGAGTGGATAGAAATAAAGAGCAATGGAATGGAATGTAGAGAAATGGAATAGAATGGAATGGAGAGGAATGGAAAGGAAAGGAATGTAATGGAATGGAATGGAATGGAATGGAGTGCAATGGAAAAGAATGGAAGGGAATGGAAAGGAAAGGAAAGGAATGGAGAGGAATGGAATGGAATGGAATGGAGTGGAGTAGATTGGAATGGGATGAAAGGGAATATAGAAGAGTGGATTGAAATGGAATGGAGAGGAATGAAATGGAATGCAATGGAGAGAAATGGCATGGAGTGGAGAGGAATGGAATGGAATGGAACGGAATGGCGACGAATGGAAAAGAATGGAATGCAATGGAATGGAATGGAATGTAGAGGAATGGAATGGAATGGAAAGGAATGGAATGAAATGGAATGGAATGGAATGGTGAGGAACAGAATGGAATGGACAGGAGAGGATTGAGAAGGAATAGAATGCAATGGAATGGCGAGGAATGGAAAGGAATGCAATGGAATGAATTGAAATGTAATGGAATTGAATTGAAAGGAATGGAATGGTTAGGAATTGAATGAAATGGTATGGAAAGGAAAGGAATGGAATGGATTGGAATTGAATGGAAAGAATGCGAATAGAAGGAAAGTAGAGGAATGCAATGGAGAGGAAAGGAATGGAATGGAATGGAAGGGAATGGAGAGGAATTGAGACGAATGGAAAGCAGAGGATTGGAATGGAGTGGAATAGAATGGAAATTAATGGAATGGAGTGGAAAGGAAGAGAGAGGAATTCAATGGAATGGAATGGAAAGGATGGAATTGACTGATTTGTAATGTAATGGAATGATATGGAAATGATAGCAATTGAATGGATAGGAATGGAATGGAATGGATTGGAACAGAATGGAGGGTAATGGAATGGAATGGATTGCAGATAATGGAAAGGAGAGGAATGGAATGGAAAGGATTGGAATTGAGAGGGATTGAATGAAATGGAAACAAATGTATAGGAATGCAATTGTGAGGAACGGAATGGGATGGAAATGAGAGTATGGGATGGAATGGAATGGAATAGAATGGAGAGGTTTGGAAAGGAATGGAATGGAATGGAGAGGAATGGAATGGAATGGAGAGCAATGGAAAGGAATGGAGATAAATGGAATGGAATGGAGTGGAATAGGAAAGGAAAGGATTTTAACGGAATGACATGAAATGGAATGGAGTGTAATGGAATAGACTGTAGGGGAGTGCAAAGGAAAGGAAAAGAATAGAATGGAGAGGAATGGAATGGAATGATCAGGAATGGAATGGAATGGAGAGGAATGGAATGGAGAGGAATGAATTAGAATGGATTGGAATGGATAGGAATGGAATAGAATGGAATGGAGTACAAAGGAATGGAAAGGAATGGATTGGAATGGAATGGGATGGTGTGGAATTGAGTGGAATGGAATGAAGAGGAACGTAAAGGAGTGAATGGAATGTAATGCAATGGAATACAGAGGAATGGAGAGTAATTGAATGGAGAGGGTAGGAGAGGAATGGAATGGAGTGGAATGGAATGGAATGCAGAGGAATTAAGAGAAATGGATTGGAGAGGAATTGAATGGAGTGTAATGGAATGGAATAAAATGCAATATAGTGGAATGGAGAGGAATGGAATGGAATGTAGTGGAATGGATTGAAATAGAATGCAACGTTATGGAATGGAATTAAATGGAATGGAGAGGAATCGATAAGAATGGAATGGAATGGGTCGGAATGGAATAGAATGGAATGGAGAGGAAAGGACTTTAATGGAAGGAATGGAGAGGTATTCAGAGGAATGGAATGGAGAGGAATGGAAGGGCGTGGAATGGAATGGAATGAAATAGAATTAAGTGAAATGGAATATACAGGAATGGAGACGAAAGGAATGGAAAGCAATTGATGGAATGGAATGGAGTGGAGTGCAAAGGAATGGAATAAAATGGAAAGGAAAGGAGAGGTATGGCATGGAATTCAATGGAATGGAAAAAGTTGCATTGGAGAAGAGTGGAAAAGATTGCAGAGAAATGGAATGGAGAGGAATAGAATGCAATGGAATGGAATGATGAGGAATGGAATGGAAAGGAATGGAATGCAATGGAATGGCGAGGAATGGAAAGAAATGGAATGGAATGTATTGGAAAGGAATGCAATTGAATTGAAAGGAATGGAATAGAATGGTTAGCTATTGAATGGAATGGAATGGAGAGGAATGGAATGGAAAGCAGACGAATAGAATGGAAAGGAGAGGAATGGAATGGAATGGAATGGAGAGGAAAGGAATGGAAGGGAAGGGAATGCAGAGAAATAGAGGCGAATGGAAAGCAGAGGATTGGAATGGAGTGGAATAGAATGAAAATTAATGGAATTGAGTGGAAAGGAAGAGAGAGGAATGCAATGGAAAGGATGGAATGGACTGGATTGTAATGTAATGGAATGATATGGAAATGGTAGTAATTGAATGGAGAGGAGTGGAATGCAATGGATTGGAACTGAATGGAGGGAAATGCAGTGGAATGGATTTCAGATGATGGAATGGAGAGGAATGGAATGGAATTGAGAGGGATTGAATGGAATGGAATAGAATGCAAAGGAATGCAATTGTGAGGAAAGTAATGGGATGGAAATGAGAGTATGGAATGGAATGGAATGGAATAGAATGGAGTGGTTTGGAAAAAAATGGAATGGAATGGAATGGAGAGCAATGGAATGGAATGGAAAGCAATGGAATGGAATGGAGTGGAATAGGAAAGGAAAGGATTTTAATGGAATGACTTGAAATGGAATGGAGTGTAATGGAATAGAATGTAGGGGAATGGAAAGGAAATGAAAGAAATGGAATGGAGAAGAAAGGAATGGAATGTTCGGGAATGGAATGGAATGAAGAGGAATGGAATGGAGTAGAATGTATTAGAATGGATTGGAATGGACAGGAATGGAATAGAATGGAATAGAGTACAAAGGAATGGAAAGAAGTGGATTGGAATGGAATGGGATGGGGTTGAATTGAGAGGAATGGAATGGAGAGGAACGTAAAGGAGTGGAAAGGAATGTAATGCAATGGAATATAGAAGAATGGAGCGTAATGGAATGGAGAGGATATGAGAGGAATGGAATGGATTTGAATGGAATGCAGAGGTACAAAGAGAAATGGAATGGAGAGGAATGGAATGGAGTGGAATGGAAGGGAATAGAATAAAATGCAATATAGTGAAATGGAGAGGAATGGAATGGAATGTAGTGGAATTGGGATTGAAATAGAATGCACTGTTCTGGAATAGAATGAAATGGAATGGAGAGGAATGGATAAGCATGGAATGGAATGGGTTGGAACGGAATAGAATGGAATGGAGAGGAAAGGAATGGATTGAAAAGGAATGGAGAGACATTCAGAGCAATGAAATTTACAGGAATGGAAGGGCGGGGAATGCAATGGAATGGAGTGGAATGGAATATACAGGAATCGAACGGAATTGAATGGAGAGGAATGGAGAAGAAAGGAATGGAAAGCAACTGATGGAATGGAATTGAATGGAGTGCAAAGTAATGGAATAAAATGAAAGGGAAAAGAGAAGTATGGCATGGAATGGAAAGACTTGGAATGGAGAAGAATGGAATAGATAGCAGAGAAATGGAATGGATAGGAATGGAATGGAATGATGAGGAACGGAATGGAATGGAATGGAGAGGAATGCAAAGGAATAGAATGGAATGGAGAATGGATGGAATGGTGAGGAATGGAATGGCGAGGAATGGAATAAAATGGAAGGGAACTGAAAGGAATGTAACGGAATGGAGAAGAATTGAAGAGAATGGAATGGAGAGGAGTGGATTAGAATGGAATGGAGAGGAATAGAATGGAATGGAGAGGAGTGCAGTGAAATGGAATGGAGAGGAATGGAATGGAATGGAATGGAGAGGAACAGAATGGAGGGGAATGGAATGGAATGGATTGCAGATGAATGGAATGGAGAGGAATGGAATGGGATGCAAAGGAATGGAATGGAATGAGGAGGGATAAATGGAATGAAAAGGAATGGAATAAAATGAAATGGGATGGAATTGTGATTAACGGAATGGGATGGAATGTAGAGGAATGGAATGGAATGGAATGGAATGGAATGGAATGGAATGGAATGGTATGGAATGAAATGGAAAGGAACGGAATTGAATGTAATGGAAAGGAAAACAAAGGAATGGAATGGAATAGAATAAAATGGATTGGAGAGGAAGGCAATGGAATGGAATGAAATGGAATGGAGTGTAAAGAAATGGAAAGGAAGGGAGTGGAAAGGAATAAAGAGCAATGGAATGGAGAGAAATGGAATATAATGGAATGGAGAGGAATGGAAAGGAAAGGAATGGAGTGGAATGGAATAGAGTGGAATGGAAAAGAATGGAAGGGAATGGTAAGGAAAGGAATGGAATGGAATGGAGAGGAATGGAATGGAATGGATTGGCATAGATTGGAATGAAATGAAAGGGAATATAGAAGAGTGTATAGAAATGTAATGGAGAGGAATGGAATGGAATGCAAAGGAGTGGAATGGCATGGAGTGGAGAGGAATGGAATGGAATGGAATGGAATGGCGACTAATGGAACAGAGTGGAATGCAATGGAATGGAAAGGAATGTAGAGGAATGGAATGGAATGGTGAGTAACAGAATGGAATGGACTGGAGAGGAAAGAAAAGAAATGGAGTGCAATGGAATGGCGAGGAATGGAAAGGAATGGAATGGAATGAATTGGAATGGAATGGAATGGAATTGAAAGGAATGGAACGGAATGGTTAGGTATTGAATGGAATGGAATGGAGAGGAATGGAATGGAATGGAATTGAATGGAAAGCAGACAAATAGAATGGAAAGGAGAGGAATAGAATGGAATGGAATGGAGAGGAAAGGAAAGGAATGGAATGGAAGGGAATGGAGAGGAATTGAGAGCAATGGAAAGCAGAGGATTGGAATGAAGTGGAATAGAATGGAAATTAATGGAATGGAGTGAAAAGGAAGAGAGAGGAATGCAATGGAATGGAATGGAGAGGAAGGAATGGACTGGATTTTAATGCAATGGAATGATATGGCTATGATAGGAATTGTATGGAGTGGAATGGAATAGAATGGATTGCAGATAATGGAATGGAGAGTAATGGAATGGAATGGAAAGGAATGGAATCGAATGGAATGGAATGGAATGGAGAGTGATTGAATGGAATGGAATGAAGTGCAAAGGAATGTAATTGTGAGGAACGGAATGGGATGAAATGAGAGTATGGAATGGAATGAAATGGAAGAGAATGGAGTTGTTTGGAAAGGAATGGAATGGAATACAGAGGAATGGAATGGAATGGAGAGCAATGGAATGGAAAGGAGAGAAATGGAATGGAATGGAATGGAAGTGGATTGGGAAAAGAAAGGATTTTAATGGAATGACATGAAATGAAATGGAATGTAATAGAAGAGAATGTAGGGGAATGGAAAGGAAAGGAAAGGAATGGAATAGAGAGGGATGGAATGGAATGGTCTGGAATGGAATGGAATGGAGAGGGATGGAATGGAGAGGCTATATTTGAATGGATTGAAATGGATAGAAATGGACTAGAATGGAATGGAGTACAAAGGAATGGAAAGGAATGGATTGGAATGGAATGGGATGGGGTGGAATTGAGAGGAATGGAATGGAGAGAAACGTAAAGTAGTGGAATGGAATGGAATGCAATGGAATATAGAGGAATGGAGAGTAATGGAATGGAGAGGATAGGAGAGAAATGCAATGGAGTGGAATGGAATGGAATGTGTAGGAATTACGAGAAATGAAATGGAGAGGAATGGAATGGACTGGAATGGACTGGAATGGAATAAAATGCAATATAGTGGAATGGAGAGTATTAGAATGGAATGTAGTGGATTGGATTGAAATAGAATGGAACGTTAAGGAATGGAATGAAATGGAATGGAGAGGAATAGATTAGAATGGATTGGAATGGGTTGGAATGGAATAGAATGAAATGGAGAAGAAAGAAATGGAATGGAAAGGAATGGAGAGGTATTCAGAGGAATGGAATGGAGAGGAATGGAAGGGCGTGGATTGGAATAGAATGGATTGGAATGGAGTGGAATGGAATATACAGTAATAGAGAGAAATTGAATGGAGAGGAATGGAGAGGTATGGAAGGGCGTGTAATGCAAAGGAATGTATTGGAATGGAGTGGGGTGCAAAGGAATGGAATAAAATGGAATGGAAAGGAGAGGTATGGCATGGAATGCAATGGAATGGAAAGACTAGGAATGGAGAAGAATGGAATAGATTGCAGAGAAATGGAATGGAGAGGAATAGAATAGAATGGAATGGAATGATGAGGAATGGAATGCATTGGAATGGAGAGGAATATAAACGAATGGAATGGCGAGGAATGGAATGGAGAGGAATGGAATGAACTGGAATGGAATGAGTGAACTGAAAGAATGTAATGGAAAGGAGAGGAATTGAATGGAATGGAATGGAGAGTAATGGATTGGAATGGTATGGAATCGAACAGAATGGAGAGGAATGGAATGGAATGGAATGCAGAGGAATGGAATGGAGATGAATGGAATGGAATGGAATGGAATGGAATGGAATGGAATGTAGAGGGATTAAATGGAATGAAAAGGAATGGAATAAAATGAAACGGAATGGAATTGTGATTAACGGAATGGGATGGAATGCAGAGAATGAAACAAAATGGAATGGAATGGAATGGAGAGGAACGAAATTGTATGTAATGGAAAGGAAAGCAAAGGAATGGAAAGGAATAGAATAAAATAGATTGGAGAGGAAAGTAATGGATTGGAATGAAATGGAATGGAATTTAAAGGAATGGAATGGAATGGAGTGGAAAGGAATAAAGAGCAACGGAATGGAATGGAGAAAAATGGAATAGAATGGAAAGGAGAGGAAAGTAAAGGAATGGAATGGAATGGAATGGAGTGTAATGGAAAAGAATGGAAAGGAATGGAAAGGAAAGGAATGGAATGGAGAGGAATGGAATAGAATGGATTGGAGTAGATTGGAATGGAATGAAAGGGAGCATAGAAGAGTGGATAGAAATGGAATGGAGAGGAATGGAATGGAATGCAATGGAGTGGAATGGCATGGAGTGGAGAGGAATGGAATGGAATGGAATAGAATGGAACAGAATGGCGACGAATGGAATAGAATGGAATGCAATGGAATGGAAAGGAATGTAGAGGAATGGAATGTAATAGAATGGAATGGTGAGGAACAGAATGGAATGTACAGGTAAGGAATGAAAAGGATTGGAATGCAATGGAATGGCAAGGAATGGAAAGGAATGGAATGAAATGAATTGAAATGGAATGGAATGGAATTGAAAGGAATGGAATGGAATGGTTAGGTATTGAATGTAATGGAATGGAAAGGAAAGGAATGGAATGGAATGGAATGGAAAGCAGACGAATAGAATGGAAAGGAGAACACTGGAATGAAATGGAATGGAGAGGAAAGGAATGGAATGGAAGGGAAGGGAATGGAGAGGAATTGACAGGAATGGAAAGCGGAGGATTGGAATGAAGTGGAATAGAATGGAAATTAATGGAATGGAGTGGAAAGAAAGAGAGAGGAATGCAATGGAATGGAATTGAAAGGATGGAAAGGACTGAAATGTAATGTAATGGAATGATATGGAAATGATAGGAATTGAATGCAGAGGAAAGGAATGGAATGGAATTGAACAGAATGGAGTGGAATGGAATGGAATGGATTGCAGATAATGGAATGTAGAGGAATGGAATTGAATGGAATGGAATGGAATTGAGAGGGATCGAATGGAATGGAATGGAATGCAAAGGAATGCAATTGTGAGGAACGGAATGGGATGGAAATGAGAGAATGAAATGGAATGGAATGGAAGAGAATGGAGTGGTTTGAAAAGGAATGGAATGGAATGCAGAGGAGTGGAATGGAATGGAGAGCAATGGAATGAAATGGAATAGAGTAAAGCGGGAAATTGAAGGATTTTAATGGAATGACATGAAATGGAATGGAGTGTAATGAACT
>NW_007247785.1:590815-612065 GCF_000164805.1 Carlito syrichta | reverse complement strand
ATGCAAAGGAATGCAATTGTGAGGAACGGAATGGGATGGAAATGAGAGTATGGAATGGAATGGAATGGAATAGAATGGAGTGGTTTGGAAAGGAATGGAATGGAATGCAGAGGAATGGAATGGAATGGAGAGCAATGGAATGGAATGGCGATAAATGGAATGGAATGAAATGGAGTGGAATGGGAAAGGAAAGGATTTTAACAGAATGACATGAAATGGAATGGAGTGTAATGGAATAGAATGTAGGGGAATGGAAAGGAAAGGAAAGGAATGGAATGGAGAGGAATGGAATGGAATGGTCAGGAATGGAATGGAATGGAGAGGAATGAAATGGAGAGGAATGTATTAGAATGGATTAGAATGGATAGGAATGGAATAGAATGTAATGGAGTACAAAGGAATAGAAAGGAATGGATTGGAATGGAATGGAATGGTGTGGAATTGAGAGGAATGGAATGGAGAGGAATCTATAGGAGTGAATGGAATGTAATGCAATGGAATACAGAGGAATGGAGAGTAATGGAATGGAGAGGATAGGAGAAGAATGGAATGTGGAGGAATGGAATGGAATGCAGAGGAATTAAGAGAAATGGAATGGAGAGTAATGGAATGGAGTGGAATGGAATGGAATGGAATAAAATGCAATATAGTGGAATGGAGAGGAATGGAATGGAATGTAGTGGAATGGATTGAAATAGAATGCAACGTTATGGAATGGAATGAAATGGAATGGAGAGGAATGGATTAGAATGGAATGGAATTGATTGGAATGGAATGGAATTGATTGGAATGAAATAGAATGGAATGGAGAGGAAAGGAATTGAATGGAAAGGAATGGAGAGATATTCAGAGGAATGGAATGGAGAGGAATGGAATGGCGTGGAATGGAATGGAATGGAATGGAATTGAGTGGAATGTAATATACAAGAATGGAGAGGAATGGAATGGAAAGCAATTGATGGAATGGAATGGAGTGGAGTGCAAAGGAATGGAATAAAATGGAAAGGAAAGGAGAGGTATGGCATGGAATGCAATGGAATGGAAAGATTTGGAATGGAGAAGAATGGAATAGATGTCAGAGAAATGGAATGGAGAGAAATAGAATGGAATGGAATGATGAGGAACGGAATGGAATGGAATGGAGCGGATTGCAAAGGAATGGAATGGAATGGATAAAACGGCGAGGAACAGAATGGAATGGACTGGAGAGGAATGAAAAAGAATGGAATGCCATGGAATGGCGAGGAATGGCAAGGAATGGAATGGAATGAATTGAAATGGAATGGAATTGAATTGAAAGAAAAAGAATGTAATGGTTAGTATTGAATGGAATGGAATGGAGAGGAATGGAATGGAATGGAAAGCAGACGAATAGAATGGAAAGGAGAGGAATGGAATGGAATGGAATGGAGAGGAAAGGAAAGGAACGGAATGGAAGGGAATGGAGAGGAATTGAGAGGAATGGAAAGCAGAGGATTATAATGGAGTGGAATAAAATGGAAATTAATGGGATGGAGTGGAAAGGAAGAGAGAGGAATGCAATGGAATGGAATGGAGAGGATGGAATCGACTGGATTGTAATGTAATGGAATGATATGGATATGATAGGAATTGAATGGAGAGGAATGGAATGGAATGGATTGGAAAAGAATGGAGGAGAATGGAATGGAATGCATTGCAGATAATGGAATGGAAAGGAATGGAATGGAATGGAGAGGGATTGAATGGAATGGAATGCCAAGGAATGCAATTGCGAGGAAGGGTTGGGTTGGAAATGAGAGTATGGAATGTAAAAGAATGGAGTGTTTTGGAAAGATATGGAATGGAATGCAGAGGAGAGGAATGGAATGGAATGGAGAGCAAAGAAATGGAATGGCGAGGAATGAAATGGGATGGAATGGAGTCGAATGGGAAAGAAAAGGATTTTAATGGAATGACATGAAATGGAATGGAGTGTAATGGAATAGAATGTAGGGGAATGGAAAGGAAAGGAAAGGAATGGAATGCAGAGGAATGGAATGGTCAGGAATGGAATGGAATGGAGAGGAATGGAATGGAGTACAAAGGAATGGATTGGAATGGAATGGGATGGGGTGGAATTGAGAGGAATGGAATGGTGAGGAACGTAAAGCAGTGGGATGGAATGTAAAGCAATGGAATTTAGAGGAATGGAGAGTAATGGAATGGAGAGGATAGGAGAGGAATGGAATGGAGTGGAATGGAATGGAATGCAGAGGAATTTAGAGAAATGGAATGGAGAGGAATGGAATGGAATGGAATGGAATAAAATGCAATATAGTGGAATGGAGAGGAATGGAATGGAATGTAGTGGAATGGATTGAAATAGAATGGAACTTTATGGAATGGAATGAAATGAAATGGAAAGGAATGGATTCTAATGGAATGGAATGGGTGGGAACAGAATAGAATGGGATGGAGAGGAAAGGAATGGAATGGAAAGGATTAGAGAGGTATTCAGAGGAATGGAATGGAGAGGAATGGAAGTGCGTGGAATGGAATGGAATGGATTGGAATGGAGTGGAATGGAATATACAGGAATTGAGCGGAATTGAATGGAGAGGAATGGAGAGAAATGGAATGGAATGCAATTGATGGAATGGAAGGGAGTGGAGTGCACAGGAATGGAATAAAATGAAAAGGAAAGGAGAGGTATGGTATGGAATGCAATGGAATGGAAAGACTAGGAATGGAGAAGAATGAAGTAGATAGCAGAGAAATGGAATGGATAGGAATGGAATGGAATGGAAAGGAGTGATGAGGAACGGAATGGAATGGAATGGAGAGGAATGAAAGGAATGGAATGGAAAGGCGAGGAATGGAATGGCAAGGAACGGAATGAAATGGAATGGAATGGAAGGGAACTGAAAGGAATGTAATGGAATGGAGAGGAATTGAAAGTAATGGAATGGAGAGGAATGGATTGGAATGGAATGGATTGGAGAGGACTAGAATGGAATGGAGAGGAATGCAATGGAATGGAAAGGAGAGGAATGGAATGGAACGGAATGGAATGTAACAGAATGGAGAGGAAAAGAATGGAATGGATTGCAGAGGAATGGAATGGAGATGAATGGAATGGAATGGAATGGAATGGATAGGGATTAAATGGAATAAAAAGGAATGGAATAAAATGATCTGGAATGGAATTGTGATTAATGGAATGGAATGAAATGCAGAGTAATGGAATGGAATGGGACAGAATGGAATGGAATGGAATGTAGAGGAACGGAATTGAATGTAATGGAAAGGAAAGCAAAGGAATGGAATGGAATAGAATAAAATGGATTGGAGAGTAAGGTAAAGGAATGGAATGAAACGGAATGGAATGCAAAGGAATGGAATGGAATGGAGTGGAAAGGAATAAAGAGCAATGGAATGGAATGGAGAGAAATGGAATAGAATGGAATGGAGAGGATTGGAAAGGAAAGGAATGGAGTGGAATGGAATGGAGTGGAATGGAAAAGAATGGAAGGGAATGGAAAGGACAAAATGGAATGGAATGGAGAGGAATGGAATGGAATGGATTGGAGTAGATTGGAATGGAATGAAAGGGAATATAGAAGAGTGGACAGAAATGGAACGGAGAGGAATGAAATGGAATGCAATGGAGTGGAATGGCATGGAGTGGAGAGGAATGGAATAGAATGGAATGGAACGGAATGGCGACTAATGGAATAGAATGGAATGCAATGGAATGGAAAGGAATGTAGAGGAATGGAATGGAATGGAATGGAATGGTGAGTAACAGAATGTAATGGACTGGAGAGGAATGAAAAGAAATGGAATGCAATGGAATGGCGAGGAATGGAATGGAATGGATTTGAAAAGAATGGAATGGTTAGGTTTTGAATGGAATGGAATGGAGAGGATTGGAATGGAATGGAATTGAATGGAAAGCAGACGAATAGAATGGAAAAGAGAGGAATGAAATGGAGAGGAAGGAATGGAATGGAATGGAAGGGAAGGGAGAGGAATTGAGAGGAAGGGAAAGCAGAGAATTGGAATGGAGTGGAATAGAATGGAAATTAATGGAGTGGAGTGCAAAGGAGGGGAGAGGAATGCAATGGAATGGAATGGAGAGGATGCAATGGCCTAGATTGTAATGTAATGGAATGATATGGAAATGATAGGAATTGAATGGAGAGGAATGGAATGGAATGGATTGCATCAGAATGGAGGGGAATGTAATGTAATGGATTGCAGATAATGGAATGGAGAGGAATGGAATGGAATGGAGAGGGATTGAATGGAATGGAATGGAATGCAAAGGAAGACAATTGTGAGGAATGGAATGGGAAGGAAATGAGTGTATGGAATGGAATGGAATGGAAAAGAGTGCAGTCGTTTGGAAAGGAATGGAATGGAATGCAGAAGAATGGAATGGAATGGAGAGGAATGGAATAGAATGGAATGGAGTGGAATGGGAAAGGAAAGTATTTTAACAGAATGATATGAAATGGAATGCAGTGTGATGGAATAGAATGTAGGGGAATGGAAAGGAAAGGAATAGAATGGAGAAGAATGGAATTGAATGATCAGGAATGGAATGGAGAGGAATGGAATAGAGAGGAATGTATTAGAATGGATTGGATTGGATAGGAATGAAATAGAATGGAATGGAGTACAAAGGAATGGAAAGGAATGAATTGGAATGAAATGGGGTGGAATTGAGAGGAATGGAGAGAGGGGAACGTATAGGAATGGAATGGAATGGAATGGAATGCAATGGAATATAGAGGAATGGAGAGTAATGGAATGGAGAGGAAAGGAGAGGAATGAAATGGAGTGGAACTGAATGGAAGCAGAGGAATTAAGAGAAATGGAATGGAGAGGAATGGAATGGACTGGAATGGAATGGAATAAAATTCAATATAGTGGAATGAAGAGGAATGGAATGGAATGTACTGCAAAGGATTGAAATAGAATGGAACGTTATGGAATGGAATGAAATGGAATGGAGAGGAATGGATTAGAATGGAATGGGTTGAAATGGAATAGAATGGAATGGATCGGAAAGGAATGGAATGGAAAGGAATGGAGTGGTATTCAGAGGAATGGAATGGAGAGGAATGGAAGGGCGTGGAATGGAATGGAATGGATTGGAATGGAGTGGAATGTAATATACAGGAATGGAGAGGAATTTAATGGAGAGGAATGGAGAGGAATGGAATGGAAAGCAATTGATGGAAAGGAAAGGAGTGGAGTGCAAAGGAATGGAATAAAATGGAAAGGAAAGGAGAGGTATGGCATGGAATTCAATGGAATGGAAAGACTTGGAATGTAGAAGAATGGAATAGATTGCAGAGAAATGGAATGGAGAGGAATAGAATTGAATGGAATGGAATGAGATGGAATGGAATGGAATGGAGAGGAATGTAAAGGAATGGAATGGAATGGATGGAATGGCGAGGAATGGAATGAAATGGAATGTCATGGAATGGAACTGAAAGGAATGAAATGGAATGGAGAGGAATTGATTGGAATGGAATGGAGAAGAATGGATTGGAATGGAATGGAGAGGAATAAAATGGAATGAAGAGGAATGCAATGGAATGGAATGGAGAGAAATGGAATGGAATGGATTGGAACAGAATGGAGGGGAATGGAATGGAATGGATTGCAGATGTATGGAATAGAGATGAATGGAATGGAATGGTGAGGAATGGAATGGAACAGAATGGAGCAGAATAGAATAGAATGGATTGCAGAGGAATGGAATGGAGATAAATGGAATGGAATGGAATGGAATGGAGAGGGATTAAATGGAATGAAAAGGAATGGAATAAAATGAAATGGAATGGTATTGTGATTAACGGAATGGGATGGAATGCAGAGGAATGGAATGGAGAGGAACGGAATTGAATGTAATGGAAAGGAAAGCAAAGGAATGGAATGGAATAGAATAAAATGTATTGGAGAGGAAGGTAATAGAATGGAATGAAAAGGAATTGAATTTAAAGGAATGGAATGGAATGGAGTGGAAAGGAATAAAGATCAATGGAATGGAATGGAGAGAAATGGAATAGAATGGAATGGAAAGGAAAGGAATGGAATGAAATGGAGTGTAATGGAAAAGAATGGAAGGGAATGGAGAGGAAAGGAATGGAATGGAATGGATAGGAATGGAATGGAAAGTGTTGGAGTAGATTGGAATGAAATGAAAGGAAATATAGAAGAGAGGACGGAAATGGAAAGGAAAAGAATGGAATGGCATGGAGTGGATAGGAATGGAATGGAATGGAATGGCGACGAATGGAATAGAATGGAATGCAATGGAATGGAAAGGAATGTAGAGGAATGGAATGGAATGGAATAGAATGGTATGGAATGGAAAGGAATGGAGAGGAATAGAATGGAATGGAGAGGTATGGAAAGGAAAGGAATGGAATGGAATGGAGTGTAATGGAAAAGAATGGAAGGGAATGGAGAGGAAAGGAATGGAATGGAATGGATAGGAATGGAATGGAAAGTGTTGGAGTAGATTGGAATGAAATGAAAGGAAATATAGAAGAGAGGGGACAGAAATGGAAAGGAAAAGAATGGAATGGCATGGAGTGGATATTAATGGAATGGAATGGAATGGAATGGAATGGAATGGCGACGAATGGAATAGAATGGAATACAATGGAATGGAAAGGAATGTAGAGGAATGGAATGGAATTGAATGGAATGGTATGTAATGGAAAGGAATGGAGAGGACTGGAATGGAATGGTATGGAATGAAAAGGAATGGAGAGGAATAGAATGGAATGGAGAGGTATGGAATGGACAGGAATGGAATGGAAATGAATGGAATGGAATGGAAAGGAATGGAACATTATGGAGGAGAGTGGAATGGAATGGATTGCAGATAATGGAATGGAGAGGAATGGAAAAAAATAGAATGGAATTGAATGGAATGGTGAGGGATTGAATGGAATGGAATGGAATGGAATGGAATAGAATTGTGAGGAACGGAATGGGATAGAATGGAGCATATGGAACGGAATGGAGAGGAATGGAAAAGAATGGAATAGAATAGAATGAAATGGAGGGGTTTGGAAAGGAATGGAATGGAATGGGGAGGAATGGAAAGGAAAGGAGAGGAAAGGAATGGAATGGAGAGGAATGGAAAGGAAAGGAATGGAATGGAATCGAGGGTAATGGAATAGAATTTAAGGGAATGGAAAGGAAAGGAATGGAATGAAATGTAGAGGAACGGAATGGAATGGTCAGGAATGGAATGGAATGGAATGGAATGGAGAGGAATGGAATGGAATTGAATGGAATGAAATGGAAAGGAGAGGAATGGAGTGGAATGTAATGGAATGTAGCGGAATGGAATGGAAAGGAATGCAGTAGAATGGAATGGATTGCAAAGGAATGGAATGGAACAGAATGGAATGGAAGGGAATGGAATGGAATGGAGAGGAATTCTGAGCAATGGAATGGAGAGGAATGGAATGGAGAGAAACGGAATTGAATGGAATGGAAGGTAATATAGAGGAATGGAGAGAAATGGAATGGAGAGGAATGGAATGCAATGGAGTGGAATGGAATGGAGTGGAGTGGAATGGAATGGACTGGAGTGGAATGGAATATTATGGAGCGGAATGTCAATGAATGGAATAGAACTGAATGGAATGAAATGGAAAGGAGTGGAGAGGAATGGAATGGAATGGAAAGGAAGGGAGAGGAATGAAATGGAATGGGATGGAATGGAAAGGCATGGTATGGAATGGAAAGGAGTGGAGAGGAATGAAATGGAGAGTAATGGAATGAAATGGAACAGAATGGAGGAGAATGGAATGGAATGGATTGCAGAGGAATTAAATGAAGAGAAATGGAATGAAATGCAATAGAATGGAATGGAATGGTGTGGAATGGAATGGAATGGAATGGAATGGAGAGGGATGGAATGGAATGGAATGGTGAGGAATGGAATGGGATGGAATGGAGAGTAATGGAATGGAATGGAATGGAATGGAGAGGAATGGTATTGAATGGAATACCTTATCCACATGGTCTCTGGTGAACCAGTGTTGTAGTTATAATTAGTTTTGTCTCCCTTCCGTGCTCTTGATCCTGGAAGTGGAAAACTACATGCTCCTAATTTTTCTGATTTGCCACCTAGAGAGGCAGGACAAGTCCTGATTTGTTGGGTAAGAAAGAGATGGCTCCCCAAAAGGGAAAATTGTTCTGACATCATCCTTAAGGAACATTAAAGTAGGAGCAACTGTGTGTATCAAACTTTGTAAAGACATATCACATTAATGGATTGGAAGATTTAATATTTTTTGAGATGGCAATGCTATACAAAGCAATCTACAGAGTCAATGTGATTCCTATGAAAATCCCAAAGACTTTGGGCATAAATGGGAAAATTGACCCTAACATTCTCATGGAATTTCAAAGAACTCAGAATCATCAAACCAATCCTGAAAAAGAAAAACAAATTTGTAGGTACACACTTACCATAAAGCAACAATAATCAAAATTGCATGAAACTAACATAAGGATAAACTGAAAATTCAATGGAATTGAATTGTGAATCCAAAAGTAAAACCATATATCTGCAGTCCACTGATTTTTGACAAAGACTGGAAAGACTGATGCCTTCAACCATTGTCACTGGGTAACTGGCTATGTACAAGAAAGAAGATGGAACTGCATCCTTACCTCACACCGCATAGAAAACATAGCTCAACATGAATCAAAGCCCTGAACATAGGAGGTAAAATAGAAAACTCTAGAATAAAATATAAAGATAAATCTTTACAACCTTGAATATAGCAATGATTTCTTAGATCTGGCACCAAAACCACGCACAACAAAAGAAAAAATAGATGCATAATTTCATCAAAATAAAAAAAAACTTTTATGCATGAGAAGAAACGATTAAAAAGAACTGAAAGACTATATTGCTATGATTGGGAAAAACCAGCTATTTTATCCTACGAACTGTCAAAATTCAACACAGAAAACTTCTGTGACCAGATGTGTGGAATTTTTCCCGTATGGACCAAATCTCCAACCCCAGCCAACTGTTCTGTAGTGGAATCCAATTCTCACACTACCTGGAAATAGCATCAGACCCCTCAGCTAAGAGCTCACTACTGAGCAGTAGGTTCTAGGTTACTCAATCTTCTCTCCAACTTGGATACAGACTGGGGGACCCCCAAAACTCCTTATTTGATCAATTTACTAGAGTGAATCACAAAACCAAAAAAAAGAGTACCGCACTTACTCTTGCCAGTGCATCATAAAGGATATTTTTAAGAATATAAATAAACAATCAGATGAAGAGGTGCACATAAGAGATATGTAAAAGGGGCACAGTCTCTCATGCCTTCTTCAGGTGTCCCTCCCTCCTCCCTAAATTCTGCAACACGGAAGCTCTCCAACCCTGTCTTTTGGTTTTATGAAGACTTCACGATGTTGGCATTATTCATTAAATCAGTGGACATGGGGGGAGGGTCTGAAAATTTCAACCTCTGATCACAGGGCTGGTTCCCTTTGCAACCAGTCCTCCTGAGACTGTCCAGGGGCCCCATCCATCAGTCATCTCATCAATATACAAAAGTAGGGAGGGAAAATCTGCACAAATGAAGAAAAACCAAAAGAAGAACACAGTGCTCGCACAGACCCCTGGGAGGTCAGACACTGAGAAAGCAGACTTTGGAGCACAAACAGTGAAGAGCCCCCAGAATGACTGGTCACAAGCAACAAACCCAGACATCAAGGCATTAATAGAGAGAATTTAAAAAATTGAGGAGAGACAAGAGAGAAATAGGTAGGAGCTGATGACAGAAATAGCAGTAAAGAATACTGTGATGGAAATAAATAACAAACTAGTTAGCATGGAAAGCAGAATTAGACAAGCAGAAGAAAGAATCTCAGAACTTGAAGACCAAAATACAGAACTAACCCAAACTGTCAAAAACATAGAAAAGAAGCTTAAAAAGTAAGAACAAAACCTTCAGGAGATGAATGATTGCTTCAAAGGACCCAATCTAAGAGTAATTGGCCTTCCTGAGGCATAGAGAGAGTCAGAGGTCACACTGGAGCAAATATTTCATGAAACTAAAAAAAATATACCTTAATAACTGGGGACTTCAACACCCCACTCACCACTCTAGACAGATCATCAAGACAAAAAATCAGCAACGAGATCTGAAACCTCAACGTGACTCCTGACCAAATGGACTTAATTGATACCTACAGAACACTCCATCTGAAGACCACAGAATACACATTCTACTCATCACAGCATGGAACGTATTCTAAGATCGACCACATAATTGGCCATAAATCAAGCATAAGCAAATTGAAAAGGACCGAAATTTTACCATGCACCTTCTTGGACCACAGTGGAATAAAAATAAACATTAACACCAACAAGGTCCCCCCCAAAACCCACAAAGACATGGAAACTAAACAGCATGATGCTAAACAATTCCTGAGTCAATGATGAAATCAAAACAGAGATCAAAAGATACCTGGAAACAAATGAAAATGAAGAAAATCTCTGGGATGCCTTAAAAGCTGTAGCAAGAGGGGAATTTTGTATCCCTACAAACACACATGAAGAAAATGAAAGGAACACAAGTTAGCAGCCTAACAAACCTTCTAAGGAAGCTGGAAAACCAGACCACAAAAACCCTAATTTCAGCAGAAGAATCCAGATCACCAAAATAAAAGCCCAAATCCAGGACATAGAAGACAAAAAGATAATACAAAAAATAAATGAAGCAAAAAACTGGTTCTTCAAAAGGATAAACAAGATCAATGGTCCCCTAGCTAGACTGACCAAGAAAAAGAAAGAAAAAACCCAAATAAGCATAATCAGAAACACAAAAGATGAAGTCACATCTGACCCTGAAGAAATACAATAGATCATCAGAGACTACTATGTACACTTGTATGGAAACAAACTTGAAAACCTCAAGGAAATGGAGGAATTTCTGTCATCACACTACCTACCTAGGTTGAAACAAGAAGAAATAGAGAACATAAATAGACGAATAACAATCAAGGAAATTGATTATGTAATAAGAAAACTACCTACCAAAAAAAGTTCTGGACCAAATGACTTTATACATAATTCTATAAGACACTTAAGGAGGAGCTAATTCCTATTGAAGGTATTTCAGGCTATTGAACCCTCCCCGAATCATTTTATGAAGCTAACATCACATTGATACCCAAGCCAGGTAAAATACAACAAAGAAAGAGAACTACAAGCCAATATCTTTGATGAACATAGGTGCTAAAATTCTCAAAAAGATCCTAGCAAACTGGATTCAACAATACAGCTCTAAAATCATCCATCATGACCAAGTAGACTTTATCCCTGGGATGCAGGGCTGGTTCAACATTCATAAAACCATAAATGTAATTAAATGCGTCAAGAGATGTCAAAAAAAGCCACATGATTATAACATTAGATGCAGAAAAAGTTTTTGATAAAATCCAGCACCCCTTATTGATAAAAACTCTCGAACATCAAGGCATACAGGGAACATACCTCAAAGTAGTAAAAGCCATCGATGAGAAACCCTCAGCCAGAATACTCCTAAATGGACAAAAATTGTAAGCATTTCCCCTGAAAACTGGCACAAGATTAGGATGCCCACTCTCACCCCTCCTGTTCAATATAGTATTGGAAGTCCTGAATAGAGCAATTAGAGAAGAGAAGGCAATCAGGGGTATCCAAATAGGAAAAGAGGAAGTCAAATTATCTCTCTTTGCAGATGACATGATCGTGTACCTTGAAAAACCAAGAGAATCTGTCAAAAACCTCCTTACACTGATAAAGGCCTTTGGCAAAGTCTAGAATATAAAATAAATGTGCAAAAGACAATCACATTTCTTTACACCAATAATAAGCAAACAGAAACCCTAATGAAAACCACAATTCCATTCACAATAGCCACACAAAAAAAGAAATACCTTGGCATATTCCTAACCAGAGACGTGAAAGACCTTTACAATGAAAACTACAAAGCACTGCTCAAATAATTCAAAGATGACATGAACAAATGGAAAAATATTCCATGCTCATGGACTGAAAGAATCAACATTAAAAGATGTCCATCTTACCAAAGGCAATCTACAGATTCAATGCAATACCTATCAAATCACCAGCAACAATCTTCTCAGACCTAGAAAAAACAGCACAGGAATTCATATGGATACACAAACGACCAAGAATAGCCAGAACAATCCTCAGCAAAAAGAAACAAAGCAGGTGGTATCACATTACCAGACTTCAATCTTTACTATAAAGCTACAATACAGCTTGGTATTGGTATAGGAACAGGCATATAGATCAATGGAATAGAATTGAGATTCCAGAAGCAAAACCTCAATTTCTCAATCAACTCATCTTCGACAAAGCCTCTACCACCTACCACTGGGGAAAGGAGAACCTATTCAGTAAATGGTGTTGGGAAAGCTGGCTGACCACATGCAGAAAATTGAAACAGGACCCCTATCTATCCCCATATACAAAAGTTAACTCCAAATGGATCAGAGACCTAAATGTAAAACCTCAAACCATAACAAACTTAGAAAATGAAGGACATACCCTCATGAAATTGCAACTGGCATCCAATTCCTGAACAAAACCCAAAACCCTCAGGCCATAAGGGATAAAATAGACAAGTGGGACCTCATTAAACTGACAAGCTTCTGTAAAGTCAAAGAAACCATCAAAAGAGCAGGGAATCAGCCTACAGACTGGGAAAAAGTATTTGCCAACTCCAGGTCTGACAAAGGCTTTATATCTTGGATTTACAACAAACTCAAACATGCTGAAAAGAGAAAAACAAACAACCTCATTATAAAATGGGCAAAAGAAATGAACAGACACTTCACAAAGGAAGACATCCAAGCAGCCAACAAACACATGAAGAAATGTTCAACCTCACTAATAATCAGGGAGATACAAATCAAAACCACACTGAGATACCACCTAACTCCAGTCCAAATGGAAAATATCAATAACTCAAAAAATAACAGTTGTTGCAGAGGGTGTGGCAAAAAGGGAACACTCCTACACTGTTGGTTGGAGTGTAAACTAGTGCAATATCTGTGGAAAGCAGTATGGAAATTCCTAAAAGCTCTAAAAATCAACCTCCCATATGACCCTGCAATCCCCCTACTGGGAATATACCCTGAAGAACTCAAATCACTCTATCAAAAAGATACTTGCGCACGAATGTTTATCGCAGCACTATTCACAATAGCAAGAACCTGGAAGCAACCATGCTGTCCATCAAAAGAGGAATGGATTTTAAAAATGTGGTACATATACATGATGGAATACTATGCAGCCATAAAAAAGAACAAAATCATGAATTTCGCAGCAACCTGGCTGGAACTAGAGTCTATAATACTGAGTGACCTCTCACAGAAACAAAGATCTGAGTATCACATGTTCTCACTCATATAGTGGACCTTGATCATCCAACGCACTACCATAAGAAAATGACTGACAGTGGTTGGAAACTATGGGGGGAGGGGAAGGGGGATGGGACTAATTGTAGTAAACATTTGTCTGGGGATGGGGAGACACCTTTTATCAACAAGGGGACCTAAATGAGGCATATTTGTATACCTAATCCTTAACTGTACCCCACAACATCATAATAAAAAATATTGATTAAAAAAAAAACTGCCACATATCAAGTTGTGCTTGAAATTTCTAGTTGAGTAGCAGAAAAATTCAAAGGTAACCATTGAATGTATAAAAAGACAGAAAGAAAAAAATTTAAAAACTGTTAACTCTCAGAAAGCAGCAATAAGAAACCTAAAAACTGAATTGAAAATGGGTAAATATACGAACAGATGTCTATCCAAATAAAATGTAATAATGGAGAATAATTGCATAAAAGTATCCTCAGCAACACATATCATTAGGAAAACGCAAGTTGAAATTGCAGAGAGATAACACTTCACACCTAATGAACTCTAAAAAAAAAAATTAAACCGACAGTACAAATTGCTGGAAGATAAAGAACAACAGGAACTCTCATTTGTTGATGCTAGAGTGCATAGTAGTATAGCCATTTTGGAAGACATTTTGGTAGTTTTTTTCCAAAGTTAAACAATATCACCTTACAAGCCAACAACTAAACCTTTAAATTGTCTGTATTTATATAATTATGTTCAAAAAGCCAACACGTAATTTTGTGTGGGTCTTCTATTTATAATGGTTAGAACTTAAATAATCAGGATATCCTGCACTAACTGAATGCATAATCAAAGTGAGATACATGCATGCAAGGTAATAGATGTGATAAGGAAACCCAAGAACAGCCAGATGAGGAGGTAAGGTCCAGAAGTGACCCAAGTACTGGAGCTCTATCCCCATGGGGTTGGAGTGTGCCACACACACGCTGCTTATGGATGTGTTTACCAACTTAGAAGCTCTCTGAACCTCATCTTTTAGGGATTTTGATGGAGGCTTCATCATGTAGGTGTGATTAATTATTAATTCAATCTTCAGTTCCTTTTCTCTCAGAAGATGGAGCATGACTCTGAAAGTCTCATGGCTTGGTCTTTCTAGTGACCATCTCCCACCCAGAAGCCATTCATGAACCCACCAAGAGTTCTTATTAGAATGAAAGGCATTCCTATCACACAGAAGATCCCAAGGCATTTAGGAATGCTGTCTTGGTAACTAGGATCAAAGACCAAATACTAAAACAAAAGATACTCTTGGCACTCCTATCACTGAGGAATTTACAAGGGTTTTTAGGAGCTCTGTACCAGAAACTAGACACAGAGACCAGACATATATTTAAGTCACAGCCTGTAATCTGGATTAACAATGAATTCACTGTTCATTATAATGGAAAGTTGATTAAATGAATGGTAGAGGGCAGGGGCAGGTTTCCACTTGTTGGAGTGAGAGATTACAGATAACAAAGGAGAGAAGGCTAGAATGATCCCCATGATATGGATCAGAGTCCATTGATTTGAGATATGAGTATAAACTCACTTTTACCTTAATAAACACACAGTTGGCTCCACCTCGAATTCTTTGTAAATATGTGTTTATCTGTAGGTTAAATAGTCTTTGCATTGTCACCTGTTAGGACAAAGATACAATGAGCACATTTGGTTGCCCAATATAAGTTTTTAGCGTGATTCCCTAATAAAAGGAATTGGGACCCTTTGAGAAAATGGCTGATACTACAACTGGGACAGTAAATACAGGAGCCAGGTTAATCTTGAAGTATGAAAAAGTAAGGAACTACTCAAAAAAATATGAAATAGTGTCAAAAAGAAAACTGGAGTCAAAGGAAAAAACTCTCGATGGACATGGGAATGAATTCAGAGAGACAAAATACTATAGAAATGAATAGTAATCAAAAGCTTTAAATACTTTCTGGGTGTCCAAACTGTTACAAATAATTAAATAAACAGATGAGTTGAAGAGAAATTTCTTGCATACAAGAGTTCCAAATTCCTGATGTCGACACTCAGTCATCACGGAAGTGGAATTGGCACCCTACTCCCTAAGTGTGGGCTGTACATAGCAGCTTCCTCCAAAAGACTAGATATTATATGGGCACGGGGGGTAGTAACTTCACATTGTGAAACCTAAAACCACAACCTCAGTCAAGTGACCAAAGTTAGCATAAGCAGTGGCAATTTATCTTGAGAGCATGAAGTGACAAAATGAGCATGTCACCCCAGTGATCTGCTTCCCCAAGCCCATAACCACAGTCTAATCATGAGAGAAGTGCCAAGTGCACCACAGTGGGGGACATTGGACATAAAACATGATTGGTCATCCTCAGCATTGCCAAGATCATTGGAACAAGGAAAGTCTGAGAAACTGTGACATTCGTGGTGGTCCTGAGGGAGACGGAGCTCTGGACACCTCCCAAGGTGTCCTGTTGTGACAGCAGCATCTCCCAGGTGGGTCTGAGGTGGGTGGAGCTTTGGGCATGTCCTGAGTGACATCTCCTGGGTGTAACCCAAAGAGGACCAAACTCTGGGCACAGTCCCCTGCAGAGATAGTAATATCACCAGATGGGATCTGAGGTAGATGGAGCTCTAGACACACACTCCAGCTGTCTTATGATGACAGTAACCTGAAGGGGATGGAGTTCTGTAAATCCCAGGTGTCCTGTTGTGACAGTGGTGTCTCGCAACTGATCCTCTATGGCATGGAGCTCTGAACAGGCCTTCCAGGTGTCCTGTGGTGACAGTGGCATCTTCCAAGTACTCCTGAGGAACACAGAATTTAGAGCACAGCCCTGCCTGTCCTGAGAGACAGGGGCACCTCCATGTGGAACCTGAGGAGAATGGAGCACTAACACATCCCAGGTGTCCTGTGGTGACAGCAGTATCTTCTGGGATGTCCTCAGGGGCACAGAGCTCTAGGCATGGAATATGAGCTTTTGAAAGCACAATACCATTTACAATAGTACCCCTCAAAATTTAAATCCTTGCATATAAATCTAATAAAAGATACATCTATGCATTCATAAAACCTATGAACACAGTTAAAGAACTAAAACAAAATGTAAATAAATGCAGGCATATTCCTTGTTCAGGATTGGTAGACTCAATGTTGTTAAGATGAAAATTCTTCAGACTTGATCTATACATTCAGTGTAATCTCCATCTTCCCAAAAAACTTTCTTTTTTTTTTTTGTTTGTTTGTTTGTTTCTTTTCTTTTTTTTTGAGTTGGAGTCTCACTCTGTCACCCAGTCTGGAGTGCAGTGGCTGCTCCCGGCCACCGCAGCCTCGACCTGCTGGGTTCCCATGATCCTTCCGCCTCAGCCTTCCAAGTAGCCGTAATTACAGGCATTCGCTACCATGCCCGGCTGATTTTTTTTTTTATTATTATTTATTGTAGAGATGAGGTCTCGCTGCCCAGGTGGGTCTCAAACCCACGGGCTCAGGCAATCCACTCACCTCAGCCTCCCAAAGGCGTGGGATTACAGGCTGAGCCACCAAGCCCGGCTCCCAACAAACTTTCTAAAGCTAGAACAGAGGACACTGGAGAGCAAACTTGGAGAACTCACACAACTGGATCCCAAGACTTATCATAAAGCTCAACTAATGAAAATATGATGCTGGTGAAGGAACAGACAAATAGGTGGATGAAAACGGAGGCAGGCTAGCCAGTGTAACTTAGCTATAGACAGATGAGTTTCTTACAGGGAGATCTAAATTAAAACCGGGAAAGCATTCAGACATTTCTCTTATCGGTGCACAACCTTCACCCAACCAACTGGGCACACTGGACCTGGTCACATTACAGGTTGTTACGTAGATTGGCTAGTGCAGGAAATCACAAAAACAACAGGGATTTACTCAAAGCTGAGCAGTCACTGTCACCCCATGGATTGGTGAGCAAAGTCACAATCTCTACTTCCACTTTTACTCCTGGTTCTTTTGGGGATCACCTATGGAATCTCTTCCCTATCCTCAGGTTTCTGCTCCTTCTAGCCTGGTCCCTCGCCCTCCTTGACTGGAAGCTAGAGATGGGAAGGAGTCTGACCCCTGCACAGTGCAGAATTGAGACAGGGGTGTCCCTTCCTGGCAGAAGGCATGGAGCTCATGGAAGAAGACAAACTTCATTCCAAGTAGTGACCGGAAGTCCCCTCTTTTCACTCTTTTATTTTTTACTCTTGCTTTTCTGCTAGAAGAGAGGAGGAAGAGGTTTCAACCTAGGATGGAGATGAAAGATTTTCTCCAGGTTTTGAGCAGTCAAATTTTTCTTATTTTCAAATGATGACAGTCAGGTTATTTGGAAGTGAGTTTGTCTCTAAAGTTTGCTTTTTTAATTTTTTATTTGTTTGTTTTTGTATTTTTTTAAGTGTTTGTGTTTATTTATTATTTTGAGTCTGGGTCTCACTCTGTTTCCCAGGCTGTAGTATAGTGGTATGCACATGGCCACCACAGCTTTGACGTACTGGGCTCAGGCAGTCCTTCTGTCTCAACCTTCCAAAAAGCAAGTACCAAGAACTACAGTCGCATGCCACCACGCCAGGCTAATTTTTTTTTAATTGTAGAGACGGGGTCTCACCATGTTGCCCAGGCTGATCTCAAGCCCCTGGGTTTAAGTAATCCTCTCATCTCTGCCTTCCAAAGTGCTGAGATTACAGGTGTGAGTTACCACACCCGGCTGTCTCTAAAGTTTTGAACTTTGCCTGAGATAGATTACAATGAACTATCTGTACTTGTGGAACTGTTGGGATCTCACAATTATCTGTGAGAGTTTTTTTGTTTTTTAGTTATGTTTCATTTAATAAATTACCCAGTCATACAGAAATGTAGCCACTGACATAGAATGGTGCTATCAGAAAGACCATGGGAAAAGGGGAGTATCAGATACGACCATAATTTATTTTAAGCCATTCCTCTGTTATGGGATCCTGCTTGCTTATAGCAAAAGGCTGTCTATGCCATTCTAATTCACCTTTTCAAGCAGACATTCTGGGAACTAGCCAGTGCAGAAAACTGTTTTAAGGTTTGTACTTAACCCATACATCTGACAGCTTTACCATATATGCTGAAGGGACATAAAACTCACTCCTGGTAATAGAAGCAAATTGCTCCTTTGGGAAATAATGAGCCCCCTTTTTAAATATCATTGCAGATATCACTATTTACTATGTGAGGTTTGCTAAAACATTTTGGGGAAAGGAAGTCTGATTGCTTCACTTTACCTGGTTAAATTCTTCTGCTGAACAGAGGAAGCCTTAGATACTGGGTGCTGTTTATGTGGTCTGGTAATGAATGGGAACTGGTCCACTTGATTGTCCACATTTCATGACTCCTTCTCCAAAAGCCCCATGCCAATCTTTTTTCTGCATCCTCCAGCACTTCTGAAAATACAATTCTGTGATCTATAGCAGATCCTAGATAATCTGCCTGCTCACAATTGAAAATGAGTGGGAACAGCCCATTTAAATAAAGGTAATTCTCTTAAATGTTTAAAATACCTTGAACACAGAGATGACCCACCCATCCAGTCTTTTCACTCCAAATGTTCTGCTTTAGACCACTTCAAATGACACTGTTGGAAAGCCTTCAATAAAACCTCATTTATGCAAATAATTATTCATTAGCAAGAAGCAAAAAGGTACAGCCAAGAGTATTTAGTTCATGGTCTCATATCACAAGGCACTCATGGAAAGTCCTACAAGGGGCACCAAGGACACTCAGCCCAGGGGGCCATTAGAGACCAGTGAATGCCTGGCAAAACTCATAATAGCCCTTATTTTTTGTTTCAGAATTTTCCCTTGAAGGATACAAATAAGAAAATGAATGATACTCAATTTATAGCCTCAGACTCTATTAGGTCAAACTTTATTTATTTTCAGTGGATTCTTTTTGTTTTTTAATCAACATTTTTTATTATGATTTTGTGGGGTACAGTTAAGGGTTAGGTGTACAGTTACATTTCATTCGGGCACCCTGATGATAAGAGGTGTTTCCCCATCCCCAGAAAGATATTTGCTACTGTTAATCCTATCCACTTTCCCACCATATTTTCCCAGTACCGTCAGTCATTTTCTTACAGTATTACATTGGATGTTCAAGGTCCATTATATGAGTGAGAACATGTGATACTCGAATCTTTGTTTCTGTGAGAGGTCATTCAGTATTATAGACTCTAGTTCCATCCAGGTTGCTGCGAAATTCATGATTTTGTTCTTTTTATGGCTGCATAGTATTCTATCATGTATATGTACCACATTTTTTTTAATCCAGTCCTCTTTTGATGGGCAGCATGGTTGTTTCCAGGTTCTTGCTATTGTGAACAATGCTGCAATAAACATACGTGTGCAGGTATCTTTTTTATAGAGTGATTTGAGGTCTTCAGGGTATATTCTCGGTAGGGGGTTTGCAGGGTCATATGGAAGGTCGATTTTTAGAGCTTTTAGGAATCACCACACTGCTTTCCACAGAGGTTGCACTAGTTTACACTCCCACCAACAGTGTAGAAGTGTTCCCTTTTCACCACACCCTCTCCAGCAGCTGTTATTTTTTGACTTGTTGATAATTGCCATTCTGACTGGAGTTAGGTAGTATCTCTGTGTGGTTTTGATTTGCATCTCCCTGATGATTAGTGAGGTTGAGAATTTCTTCATGTGTTTGTTGGCTGCTCGGATGTCTTCTTTTGTAAAGTGTCTGTTCATATCTTTTGCCCATTTTATAATGGGGTTGTTTGTTTTTCTCTTTTCAGCACGTTTGAGTTCCTTGTAGATCCAGGATGCTAAGCCTTTGTCAGACCTGGAGTTGGCAAATACTTTTTCCCAGTCTGTAGGCTGTCTCCCTGCTCTCTTGATGGTTTCTTTGGCTTTGCAGAAGCTTTTCAGTTTAATGAGCTCCCACTTGCCCATCTTCTCTCTTATGACCTGTGGATTTTGGGTTTTGTTCAGGAATTGGATGCCAGCTCTGACTTCCATGAGGGTATTTCCTTCCTTTTCTAAGGTCCTTATGGTTTGAGGTTTTACATTCAGGTCTCTGATCCATTTGGAGTTAACCTTTGTGCATGGGGATAGATAGGGGTCCTGTTTCAATCTTCTGCATGTGGTCAGCCAGTTTTCCCAGCACCATTTACTGAATAGGTTCTCCTCTCCACATTGGTAGGTGGTGGGGGCTTTGTCGAAGATGAGTTGGTTGAGAAATTGAGGTTTTGCTTCAGGAATCTCAATTCTATTCCATTGAATTATATGCCTGTTCCTGTACCAATACTAAGCTGTTTTGATGATTGTAGCTTTACAGTAAAGTTTGAAGTCTGGTAATGTGATACCACCTGCTTTTTTTTTTTTTTTTTGCTGAGGTTTGTTCTGGCTATTCTTGGATGTTTGTGTTTCCATATGAATTCCTGTGTTGTTTTTTTCGAGGTCTGAGAAGAATGTTGCTGGTAATTTAATGGGTATTGCATTGAATTTGCAGATTGCCTTGGGTAAGATGGACATCTTCACAATGTTGATTCTTCCAATCCATGAACATGGGATATTTTTCCACTCGTTTGTGTCATCTTTGATTTCTTTGAGCCGTGTTTTGTAATTTTCATTGTAAAGGTCTTTCATGTCTCTGGTTAGGAATATGCCAAGGTATTTCTTTTTTATTTTTGTGGCTATTGTGAATGGAATTGTGTTTTTTTATTTGGGTTTCTGTTTGTTTATTATTGGTGTAGAGAAATGCAATTGTCTTTTGTACATTTATTTTGTATCCTGAGACTTTGCCAAAGGCCTTTATCAATAT
>NW_007247785.1:587331-590479 GCF_000164805.1 Carlito syrichta | reverse complement strand
AATGATATGATCATGTGGTTTTTGTTTTGACATCTGTTGATGAATTTAATTACATTTATGTTTTTACAAATGTTGAACCAGCCTTGCATCCCAAGAATGAAACCTACTTGGTCATGGTGGATGATTTTTGAGATGTATTGCTGAATCCGGTTTGCTAGTATCTTGTTGAGAATTTTAGCATCTATGTTCATCAAAGATATTGGCCTGTAGTTCTCTTTCTTTACTGGATCTTTACCTGGCTTGGATATCAACGTGATGTTGGCTTCGTAAAATGATTTGGGGAGTGTTCCATCTTTTTCAATCACCTGGAATACCTTCAGTAGGGTTGGTATCAGCTCCTCCTTAAATGTCTTGTAGAATTCTGCTGGAAAGCCATCTGCTCCAGGGTTTTTTTTTTGTAGGAAGTTTTCTTATTATATAGTCGATTTCCTTGATTGTTATTGGTTTATTTAGGGTCTCAATTTCTTCTTGTTCCAACTTAGGTAGGTTGTGTGATGTCAGAAAGTCCTCCATTTCCTTAAGGTTTTCAAGTTTGTTTCCATACAAGTGTACGTAGTAGTCTCTAATGATCTTTTGTATTTCTTCAGGGTCAGATGTGACTTCACCTTTTGTGTTTCTGATTGTGCTTATTCGGTTTTTTTCTCGTTTTTTCTTGGTCAGTCTAGCTAGGGGACCATTGATCTTGTTTATTCTTTCAAAGAACCAGCTTTTTGTTTCATTGATTTTTTGTATTATCTTTTTGTCTTCTATGTCCTGGATTTGAGCTTTTATTTTGGTGATCTGGATTCTTCTGCTGAAATTAGGGTGTTTGTGGTCTTGCTTTTCCAGCTTCTTTAGGTGGCTTGTTAGGTTGTTAATTTCTGTTCCTTCCATTTCCTCATGTGTGTTTGTAGGGATATAAATTCCCCTCTTATTACAGCTTTTAAGGCATCCCAGAGATTTTGGTAAGATGTTTCTTCATTTTCATTTGTTTCTAGATATCTTTTGATCTCAGTTTTGATGTCATCATTGACCCAGGAGTTGTTTAGCATCATGCTGTTTAGTGTCCATGTCTTTGTGGGTTTTGAGGAGACTTTGTTGGTGTCAATGTTTATTTTTATTCCACTGTGGTCCGAGAAGGGTCATGGTAGAATTTCAGTCCTTTTAAATTTGCTTATGCTTGATTTGTGTCCAATTATGTGGTTGATCTTAGAATATGTTCCGTGCGGTGATGAGTAGAATGTGTATTCTGTGGTCTTTAGATGGAGTGTTCTGTAGGTATCAATTAAGTCCATTTGGTCCAGAGTCTTATTGAGGTTCCGGATCTCCTCACTGATTTTTTGTCCTGATGATCTGTCTAGGGTTGTGAGTGGTGTATTAAAGTCCCCAGTTATTATGGTGTTAGGGTCAATGTCTTTCTTTAGTTTTCCTAGAAGTTGCTTTATGAATGTTGGCGCACCTATGTTGGGTGCATATATGTTTAGGATAGATATTTCTTGTTGATGGAGTGAACGTTTTATCATTATGTAGTGGCCCTCTGTATCTTTTTTAATTTTTGATAGCTTAAATGGTATTTTGTCTAAAATTAGGATTGTGACTCCTCCTTTCTTTTGTGTTCCATTCGCCTGAAAATTTGTTTCCCATCCTCTTACTTTGAGTCTCTGTATGTCCTTTCTAGTGAGATGGGTCTCTTGAAGGCAGTATATTGTTGCCTGGTGATATTTTATCCATTTTGTCATTCTATGTCTTTTCAGTGGTGCATTTAGTCCATTCACATTCAGACTAATTTTTGAAATTTGAGAGTTCGTCCCTATAATTGAGTTCCTATTGAGTTGTTGTTCTTCCACTTGGTTTTTCCTTTTTTTTTTTTTTTTGTCTTTCTTTTGGTTTTGGGGTTGATTCGTATATATTTTATTCTTTTCCCTGTACTCTTGTGAAGAACGTTGTTCTTTTTCCTTTTCTTCTGTGTTTAGTACTTTCTTAAGTGTTTCATGTAGAGATGGTTTGGTGGCAGCATAAGTTCTTAGGGATTGGATATCTGGGAAAGATTTTAATTCTCCCTCACTGATGAAGCTTAGCTTGGCCAGGTAGGTTATTCTTGGTTGAAATTGTTTATCTTTTAGAGCTTTGAAGATAGGGCTCCAAGCTCTCTTAGCCTGCAGGGTTTCTGCAGATAAATCTGCTGCTATTCTGATTGGTCTTCCATGGTAGGTGATCTGGCCTTTTTCTCTTGCTGCCTTTAGGATTTTTTCTTTTGTGCCTACTTTATTTAGGTGAATTATTATGTGTCTAGGAGGTGGTCTTCTCATTTGTTGTCTTGCGGGGGTTCTCTGAATCTCTTGTGTTTGAATTTTTGTATCACTGATTAGATAAGGGAAGTTTTCTTGAATGATCTCATGGAAAGTTTGTTCCAATGTGGTCTCTGTTTTTCTTTCTGGGAGTCCGATTATTCTTACGTTAGGCCTCTTGAGGTAGTCACTCATCTCTTGAAGGTTTTGTTCTGTCTTTTTGAGCTTATTTTCTGTGTTTTTAAGAGTTTGGGTTATTTCTATATTTTGGTCCTCAAGCTCTGAGATTCTTTCTTCTGCTTGGGTAATTCTGCTTTCCATGCTTATCAATTTGTTATTTATTTCATTCACAGTATTCTTTATTACTGTTATCTCAGATATCAGCTCCTTCCTCGTTTCTTCTTGTGTCTCCTCAATTCTTTTTAATCTCTCCATTATTGTTTTGATATCTACATTTGCAGTTTGAGACCCTTCATTCTCGGGGCTTTTCATTGTTTGTATTCCAAAGTCAGTTTTCTCATTGTCTGCTCTCCCAGGCATCTGGGAGAGACCCATACTCTTCTTTTGGTTTTTCTTCATTTCTGTAGATTTTTCTCCCTCTCCCCCTTTCCCTCCCCCTCTTCAATTCTGTTTTGAGGGAAGGTGGGGTTGTTTTTATTTCTCTTCTGCAATGACCTGTTCTTCTTTATGAAGGTCTTCTGGCTTTGTTCACTTTTCCCTCTGCTTTACAATCTGTCTATTCAGCAGTATGCAGTCTTGGTCCCTAGATTTAAAAAGGGGACATATAAAGGAGGAAAATAATGGAGGAAGGGGGGTCAATAGGGAGTTAGGAAGAGAGAAGTGTGAGAGGGAAAACAGATATACATACCAACTATCAGGTG
>NW_007247785.1:536421-587311 GCF_000164805.1 Carlito syrichta | reverse complement strand
GCGTCTGGGAGAGACCCATACTCTTCTTTTGGTTTTTCTTCATTTCTGTAGATTTTTCTCCCTCTCCCCCTTTCCCTCCTCCTCTTCAATTCTGTTTTTGAGGGAAGGTGGGGTTGCTTTTATTTCTCTTCTGCAATGACCTGTTCTTCCTTATGAGGGTCTTCTGGCTTTGTTCACTTTTCCCTCTGTTTTACAATCTGTCTATTCAGCAGTATGCAGTCTTGGTCCGTTCAGAGAATCTCACCAGTTTACCTATGCCGTTGCCATCTTGCCCACATTCCTAATCTTTGTTTTTAATAAACAGCTTCTGGAGCCCTCCTCCCAGGAGGAAACCACCTGTGCAGCCCTTTAAGCTGCTACTATAGGCCACTTTTCCCAGCTGTTTCCCAAATTGCTGTAAACACTTTGAAATCAAGCAAATCATCCATTTCTCTCTTAAAGTCTTTACAATAAGAGAACTGGTGATGGCCTCAATTCCTGCTCTTTCCTCAAAGGATATTTCCAAATGTTGTCAATACCTTGTGGGACAGATGAATTGGCATCTGCAAGCAGGGCTCCTTGAAACACTACCTTCAGGCAGTCGGTTTCACAAGGGATCAACTGAACTTGAATTATTGGGACTAAACTGTGTGGCTCAATGGGAAGCTATGGAGGGGAGGGGTGTGGCAACCTTTGCTTCCAGATTAAGATGTATCTCATGAAGGTATCTCTAACAACTATAAACTCTGTTTCCAACAGTTCTGTGTGTGTACTCAGGGACTGTGCTTCTTTTGCTGAGTCTGTGCAAGCCATGATTTATACCTTGGGGTTGTTACCAGAAACATTCCAGAGATTCAGAAAAATATCTGGGAGTGCACATAATTTTTAGACATATATTCTGCAGGAAGTCTTCCCATAGTGGATGTTATTTCCTTAGAAAGGTTGTATGAAATTTGTCCCTGAGTTGCCGAAGTACCAATGATCATATCTCAGCCTGAAAGTCATTCAGGGCAGTTCCAGCTTATGGATCAGAGATGTATAGATGATCAAATTTGTCATAGGTTTATTTCTTTTCAAGCCAGGGTGAGATTCATGCAAATTGCTAATACATCCTGCTTTACCTGGATATATGCTTTGTGTTAGGTAGACAAGAAACTGAAAGAGGATGTTAAGAATCACCAATTCAGCCGGGCTCGGTGGCTCAGCCTGTAATCCCGCGCCTTTGGGAGGCTGAGGTGAGTGGATTGCCTGAGCCCGCGGGTTCGAGACCCGCCTGGGCAGCGAGACCTCATCTCTACAATAAATCAAAAAATCAGCCGGGCATGGTAGTGCAAGCCTGTAATTCCGGCTACTTGGAAGGCTGAGGCGGAAGGATCGCCGGAGCCCAGCAGGCGAGGCTGCGGTGGCCGGGAGCGGCCACTGCACTCCAGTCTGGGCGACAGAGTGAGACTCCAACTCAAAAAAAAAAAAAAAAAAAAAAAAAAGAATCACCAATTCAAGCTAAGCATTTTTCAGATGATCTATGCTAAAAACAAATTAATGAAGTAAAAGTATGCTGGTGGGGGATTGAAAGACAGCCTATAGTCCTACACATATTAAAATTATTTGTGTGGCTGGATGACTTTAACCAAAAAAATTGAATATATATGACACTTTATTTCTCTGTTTTTTGAATAAGGGAATTGAGTTAAAATAATTAATTTTTTCTATTAGATAAAATATCTTCTGAGTCTCTAATTCTTAAATGGCCAAGGATGCAATATTATCAGTGAAATTATCAGTAGTCTGTTTGGTAAGAGGGAAGATATTTTTGCTAGGGATGTATTGCCTCATCACTTCTCCAATTAGCCCTTTTCAATATCCTACCACTCTATCTGCATGACTAGAGTTACCTGCCAAAATAAATCAAATATTTCTTCAAGTGCAGAGTGGAGAATATAATAGGATAGAAGAAGAGTTTGTCCAAGGTTTCTATTCAAGTTCTCTCAAAATAAGACTTGTTTTATGGCAATGAATAGAATGAACAGAGCAACAAAGAAGAATGATATTTTAGGAATGTTCTCTATTTCTTTAAAATGGATTTAATTTGAGCAGTAACAACTGTGCAGTTAAAGAATTCTGTACCTCATAATATTAGGTATAAAGTTAATGGGTCTTACAATTCTTCAGATTTATTTAATTATTCACTTTAGAATCATTGCTATTTTTAGATAACGAGTTTAAGATTAGAGTTGTAAAAGAAAAGTCTACTTATTTAGTGTTAAACTAAAAAATATTTGTTACTTAACTTTCTATTTTGTTACAGTATTCAATATACATGGTAAATTCAGAAAAAGGTGTCATAGAGGCAGATCGTTGAGTCATATTGAGTTATATCTGATGACTATATATTATTAACTTAAATTGGATATGCAAGAAGCAATGTAATCACTTTACATTTTAAAAACTTTTTGTTTTAATAAAATATCAATTTTGATTCAGTTAGTACTCATAAGGTTACTGTGACATTGCTTGCAGTGACATTTTTAAAACTGAAATTTACATGTTTAGGGCTGAACTGATTTAGTTTTGGCAAAAAGGAAAAAATGTTATTTATAGAAAGACTGCATTAAATTATATGCAAGCACTTGTGTGACAGATAATCCATGAAAATTTATTTTATTCAAACATCATTATCGTGTATTAAGAATGGATGGTTTGTCTTAAGAAGTAATTTTCCAGGCTAGGAAATTGGTTTATCAGATGGAAAAGCCAAATCCATGTCCCTGGAAATTCTGTTTAGTTTTGCATTTCTCTTTGTTCAATTTTCAGGGCAGGATACCAATTAGCACTGTGAGTCACTTTCCTTCACAAAATATTTCATTGACATTGCAATGGAGTCTACATTAGTTAAAATTAAAAGTACATTAACATGAAACAAAAATATTGCTTAACCAGAGTCTATTTCAAAACCTTACTTATTTTAATCTTTTTAATTTATGTGTTTATAAAAATGAGAATCAACTATCAACTCAACCACTGAGCCTGCCTGGCAGTGTTCCATCAGATTCCACTTTTATTTTCCAATCACTTTGATGTAATACATATCTTATTGTTACTTCTATTCTCGTTAGAAGGCAATAATAAATATTATTCAAAGAATTATAATAAATTATATTATCTTTGCCTCTTGTTTACAGGTACACAAAAATGAGAAATTGGTTTTAAAAGTGCATATTGGGTCTTTTTTATTGCCACCTTTGGTGGATGGATGGATGAACACATGATAGATAGATAGATAGATAGATGCCTGAAAAACCAAGATTCTATCTTATCTGTCTATCTATCTATCATCTATCTGTCTATCTTCTGTCTATCCACCTATTTATGAATCATAGATAGTGGTTCTATTTGATCTGAATATCAAC
This sequence comes from Carlito syrichta, assembly GCF_000164805.1. NCBI lineage: Eukaryota > Metazoa > Chordata > Mammalia > Primates > Tarsiidae > Carlito > Carlito syrichta. The sequence continues at coordinate 583,925 of NW_007247785.1, read as the reverse complement.
AGAGAGGGACTTAGCCACAGCCATTCATACCCAGTCTTGCCTTCCAGCCTGAAGTTTGCATGTGAGGTACAGAAAACTCTGAATTCACAGATGTTGTTCTTACCTTAGAGCAAAATGTTTAAAATGAGTAATAGTCATTCACATGAAACATATTCTCCAAAGTAAATGCATCATTCTAACAACAGCTGAGCCCTCCCATATATTCATCCTCTCTCTCTCTCTCTCTCTCTCTCTCTCTCTCACACACACACACACACACACACACACACAGACAATATAAGACACTAGATGCCTTGCTTTATTGACATCCTTATACTCCTCTGGCTTACAGTATTTTTAAATGAGAGAAAAAACATGAAATCATGAGGAATCAATGTCTTTCTCTGTTCCTAGATATCACTAAGTATTAGGAGTAAAACTGAGAGGAATCAAGATCTTTCTATTCTAGTTATCACCAAATGCTAGAAATTAAGCAAAATAAGCAGCTAATTGTATTTAGAGGAAATTTTTTTTGTGATCTGTAATAATTCATCTGACAATCGGGCTTTAAATTTCTTAATTTCTTGATTTGAAATACAATTCTGGCTTTTTCAGGTCTTTCGTAGGGTCTTCATCAGAATAACTGTGTATGTGTGTCCCCTTGCCCTCCTCCCCACAACATATCTGTCTATACACGTTTCACCCACCACCAATCTGATCCATGTCCTAGAGACTTAGCCTGTTTACACTTCACCAAGTCTCCCTTGTCCTTTGATTTCTAGTTGGGTTCAGCAAATCAGAGCCAAAAATGCCAGAAAGAGCAAAATTCTATGTGTGAGAGAAAGATTAAACAGGTCTATAGATATTCTCCTGGCTCCATTTTCCTTTTGCTTGTACTGGGGTTGGTAGAGTCTATATTCCTCTACAAAGATCATAGAAGTCTTGGTCAAGAGGCCCAGCTCCTATAGTTACAGGTCTCTTGCTATCTGTTTTCTTGTTAGCTACTCATTCAGACTTCTCAGGCCTCACAGTGTTGATGTATCCCATGATGTTACTTGTCTCAGGATATTCCACCACCCATTAATGGATTCCTGCAACCTGACCTCATTTTTATAACCACTCCCTTCATTAAAGTCTTCTCAACAATGCTTGAGTGTGCCTTCCATTCCAGTCAAGATTTCAATGACTAGATTGTATAAATTGTACTTTCCTTTAGTTATTGTCTCATGTTTCCCAATTGGCATAGAATCAAAGTTAAGAAATAAATGAACTTGCTAAAGAATGGATAAGCTTTGAATATTGAGGCAACATAAATAATTATTAGAGTGACTTACAGGTTAAAGTTGTTTTTTATATTTTACCAGATCGATAAATAATAAAGGTAAGAATTATAATAATAAGAGTAGTAGTAGTAGTAACTATTTGGTAAGCACTCAATAATAATCATTGGAATGTGTGGTCTAGTGCACTCTGCCCCCAAATTATGTCTATAACTTGTGAGAAATGAACATTTCCTGTCTCCATGAGCCACTTATGCAGCATTTTGGCATTTGTAGAGGGCTTTTAAAGAATTAACAGACTACCTATTTATATAATTGGAAATAATAATTATTAAAAGATTAAAAATCAAATAATATTTTAAAATTAATACTTGTTTCAGAATTGTTTCATTCTCATATTTTTCAACAATGCTATTGGATAGTTATGAATATTTGTGTTTAACAGAAATTATTGAAATATGAGTGGGACCCAAAAAACCCAGGCCTTTGTTTATAAAAAATTGTGTATTTGTTCTTACATGTTTAAACTTCACTTGCCTTCAAAATACCCTCTGTTTGATGCAATACAACTATTGAGATGCCTTTTCCATTGCTCCAAACAGTTTTTAAACTCATCAGTTTTGATGCCTTTTACTGCTTCTGCCATTTGGCAAAATGTTTCCCTTTGAGGCCTTTTTTCATCTGGGAAAACAAAACAAAACAAAACAAAAACATTTGGGGTGAGATAGGGTGAAGAGGGAGGGTGGGACACAGGGTCATGCCATTTTGGGTCAATAACTGCAGAACACTAAGTGCTGTGTATGTGGGCTATTTGTGTAAATCACCTATCATGAAATGGGCAAATGCATTGAAAGAATCTCCAAAAAAAGGTCACTGGAGCCAAATGCATCCTCTTACAACAATGGTAGCTGGTATACTGGTGCCAATCAATTCTTAGAACCTACCTAGCGGGAGGAGTCTGAACTACAAGGGGCTCACCTTCCAAAAAAATAATTCCAGGTGTTTTTTGGTCCCCCTCTCATATTTATCAATGAAGATTATTTTTTGTGTTCTTTAAGATGCTTATCTGATTACTGTGACATCTTCAAAATATTTCACTTTTGGAGAATATATGAAAAAATTAATAACCCATTTTAGTTGCATTAACTATAAATTACTTCAAATCATGTTGTCTTTTTAAAATGTGTGGTATTTGAATATGCTATGCCAATAATTTTTTTCTGATGAATAAAAAAATTGAGAAAGAGACAAATTTGTACAATACAGTCATTTATTTTCTGATATATTTTTCAAAACATACTTTTATATTTTAGAGCAGTTATAGGTTCAAAGCACAATTGGGCGTTTTATTGGGCTTCACTGTATTGTGCTTCACATGTGTTTTTTATGAGTTAAAGGTTTGTGCATTGAGCAAGTCTATCAGCACCATTTTTCTAACAGTATATGTCACTTTGTGTCTGTGTCACATTTTGGTAATTTTCACAATATTTCCAACCTTTATATTATTATTATACATGTGATTGTTGATGTTACTATTGTAATTGTTTGGTGATGAAATGAAGAGATCAATGATGTGTGTGTTTTGACAGCTCAACCAACTGGCCATTCTCCCCTCTCTCTCCCTCTCATCAGGCTTTCCTATTTCCTGAGACCCAACAATACTGAAATAAGGCCAATAAATAACTCTACCATGACCTCAAAATGTTCAAGTGAAAGGAAGAGTCGCACATCTTTCATTTAAAAGCAAAAGCTAGAAATGATTAAGCTCAGTGAGGAAGGCATGTTGAAAGCTGAGATAGGCAAAAGCTAGTCCTCTTGTACAAAACCAATTGTGAATGCAGAAGAAAAGTTATTGAAGAAAATTAGGAGTAACTCCAAGGAACACAAGAATGATAAGAAAGCAAAAAAGCCCTATTGTTGATATGGAGAAAATATATACATATTACATATGGTCTACATAAAAGATCAAACCAACCAGAACATTCTCTTAAGTCAAAGCCTAATCTAGAGTGATCCCTAACTCTCTTCAATTCTGTGAAGTTTGAGAAGGCGAATAGGCTACAGAAAAAAAGTTTGAAGCTAGCAAATGTTGGTTCATGAGGTTTAAGAAATGAAACTGTTTCCATAATGTAAAAGTTCAAGGTGAAGCAGTAAGTGCTGAAGTAGAAGCTGCTACAAGTTATCTGAAAGATCTACCAAAGATTATTGATGAAAGTCAATACACTAAGCAACAGATTTTCAGTGTAAACGAAAGAGCCTATTGGAAGAAGTTATCATCTAGCACTTTCATAGCCAGAGAGAAGTTAATGCCTGGCTTCAGTGTTTCAAAGGAAAGGCTGACTCTCTTGTTAAAGACTAATGCTGCTGGTGGCTTTAATTTGAAACCAGTGCTCATTTACCATTCTAAAAATCCTAGGGCCCTTAAGAATGATGCTAAATCTATTCTGCCTGTCTTCTATAATGAAAAAACAAAGTCTGAATGACAGCACATCTGTTTACACTGTAATTCACGGAATGCTTTAAGGTCACTGTTAACAACTACTGATCAGAAAAAAAATTTTCTTTTAAAATACTACTGCTCATTGACAATATACCTGGTCACCCATGGAGTCACATGTAGACATACAAGAAGATTAATGTTGTTTTCATGCATGCTAAAACATCCACTCTGCAGCCCATGGATCAAGAAGTAATTTTAATTTTCAAGTCTTCTTATTTATGAAATGCAATTTTTTTTTTTTTTTGAGTTAGAATCTCACTCTGTCACCCAGGGAGTGCACTGGCCGCTCCCGACCACTGCAGCTTTGACCTGCTGGACTCCAGCGATCCTTCCGCCTCAGCCTTCCAAGTAGCTGGAACTACAGGCACGCACTACTACACCCGGCTAATTTTTTTGATTTATTGTAGAGATGAGGTCTCTCCAAGTAGCCCAGGCGGGTCTCGAACCCACGGGCTCAGGCAATCCACTCACCTCAGCCTCCCAAAGCACAATTACAGGCTGAGCCACCGAGCCCGGCTATGAAATACATTTTTAAAGGCTATCAATGCCATAGGTAGTGATTCCTTGGGCAGATCTGGTCAAAGTAAATTGAAAGCTTTCTAGACAACATGTATCATTCTAGACCATTAAGAACATTCCGGAGTCCCAGGAGGAGGTCAAAATATCAACATTAACAGGAGTTTTGAAGAAGTTGATTTCAACCCTCATAAATGACTGGGGGGGGCATTCAAGACTTTAATGGAGGAAGTAACTGCAGATGTGGTGGAAATAGCAATAGAATTACAAGTGGATCTTGAATATGTGACTGAATTACTGAAATCTCATGACAAACTTTAAAGCATTAGAAGTTGCTGCTTATGAATATGCATATAAAGTAGTTTTTTTGAGTGGGAATCTACTCCTGGTGAAGATAATGTCAATATTGTTGAACAAGGAAGGATTTTGAATATTATATAAACATGGTTGATAAAGCAGTGACAAGGTTTGAGAGGACTAACTCCAATTTTGAAAGAAATTTTATTGCAGGCAAAATGCAATCAAACAACATCATATGCTACAGAGAAATCTTTCATCTCAGAAATAGCCTATCGATGTTGCACAGTTTATTTTACACTTATTTCAAGAAATTGCCAAAGCCACCTCAACCTTCAGCAACCACTATGCTGATCAGGAGTTATCAACATCAAGTCAAGACCCTTCACCAGCAAAAATACTATGATCTTCTGAGGGTTCATATGATTGACAGTATTTTTTTTTCTTTTTAAGATTTTCTATTTTAAAGATATGGGGTATAATTCAGGGTTAGGTATACAGTTGTTCATTATGCAGGTACCCTTGCTGGTGAGGTGTGTCCCACAGCCCAGCTGATTTCTATTACTCCAAATCCTGCTCCCCCTACCCTGGCAGTTTCCCACTATTTTTAGCAATACATTATTTCTAAATTAAGTTATGTACTTTTAAAAATTTCTAATGATATTTTACACTTAATAGACTATAGTATAATGTAAACATAACTTTTATATGCACTAGGAAACCAATAATTTCATGTGACTCATTTTATTGTGATATTAGCTTTATTAAATTGTTCTAAAACCAACCCTGCAGTATTTCTGAAATATGCTTGTACAAAAAATTCCCATATAAGTCACATATCCCCTCCTCACAACCACTCACATCATCAACATCCAATAAAGAATGGTGCATTTTTTTTTTTTTTTTTTTTGAGTGGGAGTCTCACTCTGTCACCCAGACTGGAGTGCAGTGGCTGCTCCCGGCCACCGCAGCCTCAACCTGCTGGGCTCCGGCGATCCTTCCACTTCAGCCTTCGAGGTAGCTGGAATTACAGGCACCTGCTACCATGTCCAGCTAATTTTTGATTTATTGTAGAGATGAGGTCTCGCCAAGTTGCCCAGGTGGGTCTCGAACCCGCGGACTCCGGCAATCCACTCACCTCAGCCTCCCAAAGCGCTGGGATTACAGATTGAATCACCGAGCCCAGCTTGAATGGTGCATTTTTATAATTGATGAACCTACATTGACACATCATTATCACCCAAAGTCCATAGATAACACCACGGTTAATTCTTAGTGTTCTACATTCTATGAGTTTTGACAAATACACACCATTATAGTAGCATGCAAAATAGTTTCACTAACCTAAAAATTCTCTGTGTTCAACCTATTCATTCCACCTTGTCTCCTAACCTCTGGCAATCACTGATATTTTTACTGTGTTCTCAGGTTTGCTTTTTCAGTATTTCACATAGTTAAAATCATATAGTTTGTAACCTTTTCAGATTAACATCTTTTACTTAACTGCAGTTAAGGTTATTTTATGCCTTTTTATAGCTTGATAGCTCATTTATTTGTAGCCCTGAATGATATTCCATTGTCTGGATATACCATAGTTTATTTATTTATTCATTTGCCTACTGAAGGACATCTTGGTTGCTTTTAAATTTTGGCAATTATGAATAAAGGTGCTATAAAATCTTTGTTCAGGTATTTGTGTTGACATGTTGTCCACGTATTTGGGTAAAAATTCAGAGGCACAAATGCTGGATTGTATGGTAATAGTATGTTTAATTTTGCAAGAAACTGCCAAACTGCCTTCCAAAGCGCCGTTTTGCATTCCCATCAGAAATAAGTGATAGTTTCTGATGTTCCACATCTTTACCAACATTTGCTTCTGTCAGTGTTTTAGATTTTGCTTTTCAAAAGACATGTAGTGGTATCTCACCATTGTTTTAATTTGCATTTCCCTGATGACATATGATCTGGAACATCTTTTTAAATGCTTATTTGCCGTCTGTATATCTTCTTTGGTAAATTGTGTTCAGGTCATGTGCTCATTTATTAATTTGTTCATTTTTTTATTGCTGAGTCTTAAGAGTTTCCTGTATATTTGACAGTCCTTTGTCAGATATGTTTTTCAGAAATGTTTTCTCCAAATTTCTGGGTTATATTTTCATTTTCTTAAAAAATGTGTAATATTTTTACCCTAAAGTGATTAATTTGTACTGATGAAAATATTCACTATTTTGTTGAAAATATAATTGAAGAAATTCACTTGAAATTATAGAATTAGCTATACTGATATTTTTATGAGTATTTCTTCATTATAAATTTTGTTTTTTTATTTAAAAATGATTATTTAGAAGTAATAGAACTCATTGGCCAGTATATTTAGTGTGGAAACACAGACTCTCATGTCTGCTATTCATTTCTTGTCATAGCAGTTCAAAATTATGTATATCTAATGGCTGCAATTTTTAAAGTTGCGATTTGCAATCTTATTCAATTCTGAATTAAGATTGGGAGGCATATTATTTTCTACTAACACATTTCTATGGTTAAAACTGCTAATGGACTGGCTTTTAGATATTTTTCTTATTCGTGCTTAGAAACCTTTATATATATTCTTATAAACCTTTATTGTCATCCATGTTCATACAGCCAGTGCTCCCTATATCAGCTCTCTCAAACTACATCATAAAATAAATAATAATCATGTGGTAACTTTCAAATAATCACTTTTAAAATCTTAAAAGTGCAGTGATTATTCATTATCTTAGTTCCTGATAACAAACTACCACAGACTGAGTACCTTGAACCATAGAAATGTATTTTCTCATAATTCTTGATCCTGGCAGTTCAAAATCAGAGTGCCAATATGATTGGGTTCTGATAAAGTCTCTCTTCCTGATTTGCTGTCTTCTCATTTTGTCCACACATGACAAGGAAGGAGAAATCTCTTCCTCTTCCTATTAGGTTTCAGTTCCAAAGAATTAGGGTTCCACCCTCATGACCTCATTTAACCTTAATTATCTCTGAAAGACTGTAGCTGTAGATGCAATAACATTGGGGCTTAGGGCTTCAACATACAAATCTGGGGTCGCACAATTCAGTCTATAGCATTAATTTTTAAACTGTTATACATTTTGGCATGGGCACAGGTTTTCATTAACAAACAGCAGAAATAAGTGATTGAGGGTGCCTTTCTCATATCCATCAAGAACTGATTCATACCCAAAAAATTTGTCAAATTTTTAAGTGAATTCACAGACACAGAAATAGGCATCTTTTCTACATTATATGTCTTAGATATTGTGCCACAAGAATGAATGTCTTTCATTAAAGAATTGTGTCAAATGTTTTTTCTACTTTTTCTCTGAGCACATTTGCTTTTAACTTTTCTGACTTATTTGACATGCTTTTCTGCATCAATACTAATTTTTGACTGATCTCACATGCTTCTTCTCAACATCAGTACTAATTTTTGCTTATAACTTAGGCACTTTTCTGTGTTTAGTGACAAATTTTATAAATGTTATGACGAAGCCGGGCTTGGTGACTCTGCCTGTAATCTCAGCACTTTGGGAGGCTGAGGTGAGTGGATTGACTGAGCCTGCATTTGAGACCAGCCCAGGCAACTTGGCAAGATGTCATCTCTACAATAAATTTAAAAAAAAATTAGCTGGGAGTGGTAGTGTGCACCTGTAGTTCTGGCTAGTTGGAAGGTTGAGGCAGAAGTATCACCGGAGCCCAGCAGGTTGACACTGGGATGGCAGTGAGCATGCTACTGCTCCCTAGCCTGGGTGATGGAGTGAGATTCCAATTAAAAAAAAAATTATGATGAAAAGAATTACTTTGCACTTGTGAGAAAAAATTAGCTCACTAGAAATTTCACCTCAAAGTGTTAGAAAATGGCTTCAAGTGTTACAGGTTAATACTCAACTACAAACAATAGACAGGAACTGTGGTAAACATATCATGAAGTAACTTTCAAATTTTAGATACTTATCATGGTACTACCTCTCCACGATTCCCACCAACAGTGTATAAGAGTTCTCTTTTTTCTACATTCTCACCAACATCTGTTATTTTTTGTCTTTTTGATAATAGTTCTTCTAACTGGGATAAGATAATATGTCAGTGTTGTTTTGATTTGTGCTTCCCTGATGACTTAGTGATATTGAACATTTTTTGAATATACCTGTTAGTCATTTGTATTTTTTCTTTTAAGAAATTGCTATCCAGGTGCTCTGACCACTTTTTAATGGAATTGTTGTTTATTTTTGCTGTTGAGTTTATTTCTTTGTATATTATGAATATTAGTTCCTTGTCAGATGAATAGTTTACAAAAATTTTCTCCCTTTCTGTAGGTTGTCTCTTCACTCCGTTGATTGTTTCCTTTTCTTTGCAGGAGCTTTTTAGTTTAACATACTCTCTATGTGTCTACTTTTGTTTTTGCTGCCTGTGCTTTTGAGGTCTTAGTTATAAAATCTTGGCCCAGACCAATGTCCTGTAGTATTTCCTCTATGTTTTCTTCTAGCAGTTTAATATTTTTGGGTCCTATGTGGAAGTTTTTAATTATTTTCTGAGTTTATTTTTATGCATGGTGAAAAATAGGGGTCTAGTTTCATTCTTTTGCATATAGATACCCAGTTTTCCCATACCATGTATTGAAGAGGTTGTCTTTTTCCCAATGTACTAGGCACCTTTGAAAAAAAAATCAGTTGTGTAATATATGGATTTGTTTTTGAGATTTTTGTTCCATTGGCCTATGTGCTGTTAATATATCAATATCGTGCTATTTTGGTTACTATAACCTTGTACCATATTTTGAAGTCAAGCAGTGAAATGCTCCAAATAATTGCATTGACTGATGAAGCTCTTTTTTGATTCTATACAAATTTTAGAATAGTTTTACTATTTCTGTGAAAAATGACATTGGTATTTTGATAGGAATTGCTCCGAATTTGTAGAATGCTTTAGGTAGTATAGTCATTTAAAATGGTGATTCTTTGCCAGGCATGATGGCTTAAGCCTATAATCCTGGCACTTTGGGAGGCCAGGGCAAGAGGATTGCTTGAGTCGGCAGGTTCGAGACCAACCTGGGCAACATGGTGAGACCTTGTCTCTGCAATAAAAAACAAAACAAAATAAAATAAAATTAACTGGGCATGGTAGCATGCACCTATAGTTCTGGCTACTTAGAAGGCTGAGGAGGAAGGATCTCCTGAACCCAGCAGGTCAAGGCTGCAGTGGCCATGTGTGTGCCACTGCACCCCAACCTGGGTGACAGAGTGAGACTCTAAAAAAAAAAAAAAGACCAGGCTTGGTGACTTGGCCTGTAATCCCAGCACTTTGGGAGGCCAAGGTGAGTGGATTGCCTGAGTCCACAGGCTTTAGACCAGCCCGGGCAACTTGGCGAGATCTCGTTTCTACATAAATCATAAATTAATAGGGCATGGTAGTGTGTGCCTATAGTTCTGGCTAATTGGAAGGCTAAGGCAGAAGTGTGAGCATGAGCATGCCTGGGTAACAGATTGAGACTTGAACTCAAAAAAATAAAATAAAAGTAATTCTTTTGATCCATGAACATAGAATATCTTCCCATTTGTTTTTGTTCTCCTCAATTTATTTCATCACTGTTTTGTTGTTTTACTTATGAAGATCTTTCACCTCCTTGGTTAAATTACTTCATAGGTATTTTATTTTATAATAACTATTGTAAGTGAGATTTGATTTTTTTTCAGACATTTCATTATTGGTATATAAAAATGCTACTGAATTTTGTATTTTGATTTTGTATCCTGCAACTTCACTAAATATGTTTATCAGATCAAAGTGCTTTTTTTGGTGAAGACTGTAGATTTTTCTAAATCTACAGATCATATCTGCAAAAAGAGAAAATTTGACTTCCTTTTCTCCAATTTGAATGTCTAATGTTTCTTTCTCTTACCTGATTGCTCTAAGACTTCTAGTACTATAACCTTTATTATGCTGAGATATGTTTCTCCCGTGCCTAGTTTGTTAAGAGTTTTTATCATAAAGTGATATTGAATTTTATCCGATTTTTTTTTTGTACTTATTGAGATGATCATAGGATTTTTGTCCTTCATTCTGTTGGTGTGATGTATCATGTTTATTGATTTTCATATGTTAAACTATCCTTGCATCACTAGGATAAATGCACTTCATCATGGTATATCATCTTTTTTTGATGTGCTGCTGAATTTGCTTTGCTAGTGTTTTGTTTAGGATTCTTGAGTCTATGTTTATTAGGGATATTAGCTTGTAGTTTTTTGTTTATGTATCCTTGTCTGTTTTGGGTATCAAGGTAATATTGATCTTGTAGAAAGAAAACATAGGGTGTTGTTAATGGCTGCTGCAGTAGATAGGCAGTTCTCAGGCTCCAGAGAGTGCATGCTTTGGCCTCCTGTTGCAGTGGAAGCAGTAGTGGCAGTGAGAGTAGTGGTGCAACCTGGTTCTCCAGATACTTGCTAGTTCGGGTGGTTCTGCTGCTAAAGGGGGTGAAGTCACTGCCAGCAGCACACACCTTAGCCTCTAATGGAAGCAGCAGTGATTGTGACAAGTGGGGGCGCAGCCTGTCCTCAAGACAGCCTTCTGCTGAGGAGTGTCAGGGTTGCTGTCTGTGGTAGTCACTCCAGATAGGCAGTTCTGCAGTTCTGGGGAGACTGTGTTATGGCTTCCTATGTCCTGTGCTAGCCTCCCAGTTGGATTGCACCATCCATTCCCTAGAGTGCAGGACACTGTGTGTGCTAGAGTGCTGGGGAACCTGTCACTCTGCTTGATCCAACTAGCATTATACAGCTTCAGTCCTCTATGTGGACAAGGGGGATGTTGGGGGTTCCAGGGATGTGGGGGATATAAGGGCTATTGAACCCCAGGGCAGGATGCAGCCTAAAGGTGCCTCACACTTAAAATGGTACTGTGCTGCAGCTATTTAGGGGTGTGTGAGATCCAGTGTCAGTTCTGTTTCTGCAGCAATGTCATATGCAGCAGTGCCATCATAGGATCTCCATGCAGCTTCTTATGCTAGTCTCAGGGGCCATAGCAGTTGAGGCATTCTTTCCTGGCTAGGGTTGCAGGAGTCTGCAGTGGGAATGTGGACCACTGGGGAATCTCTCGCTTACCCTTTCCCCACCTTAGCAGCCTTTCCTGGCTCACACCTTACCCAGCCAAGCTGCTACCTTTCTTTTGTGTGTGTGTGTACTTCAGGTATTTCCTTTCATTTCTCTGTCTCATTGACACTATTGTGTGTGTGTGTGTGTGTGTGTGTGTGTGTGTGTGTTAGAGACGTCCCTTTGTCATTGATATTTTTTCCTCTACAGTTCCCTTAATCAAGGGAATGCATTTTTCTTTGGCATGTCACCTTTTTTCTCAGCTTTCAGACAAGTGGAAATACTTTCAGCTTCTGTCTGCTGAAATGTCTGCAATCTTTAGAAAACTTTACTGACCAAGATCTAAAAGAATTTCACTCTGGCTGTATCTCTTATAGTAGTTCACATTCAGCCCAGAGAAAACACTTATATTTTACTGTATGACAGCTCAGTTTGTGAAGTCTGCCTTGTTAAGTTACTCCTTCATCAGCTTATCCATTAGATCATAGCCAAACATTCTCTTGCCATTTAAAATTTTTTATGGGGAATAGGACAACAATACATTCAGCTTCCAAACACAAGGAACACATAGTTTGCTGGTTGTTATGGTAGTTATTTGGGGGCCCATTATCCTCATGAATGCTAACATTTTCCCATACTTTTAAGAGATACCCTTAATGTTTATCCCATTCCCTGGGATCCTTGCTAGAGTGTTGATCCCATATCCAGAGAAATTGCTCTCAAATCAATAAATTCTTGTGTATTCAGTCTTATATTCTGGTTCCTTTGACAAATAATCTTTAAAATTCAAGGCCAGGGGTGTATTCCCTTATCACTTTTTGGTAAATACACACTAATTCTTGCAATTATTTGAATATATAGTTTCTTTCCTCCCATTTCAGGCTTAGCCCATCTCCACCTAGGTTGTGCTGAGACTTAATGCTAGTTATTAGCCTGGCAGCCAGAAGAGTCTGGGGAGCAGTACCTGGGAATGGGAGAATTTGTTGCCTTGTGGAAAAGAAGTTTTTGCAGCATCTCTCAGCAGAGTGGAAGTACTAGCAACTATTAGGGAAGAGTGATTTAAATCAAGGCATAGGGCTAAGAGTAGTTACATAGTCAACATGCTTGAGACTTCCATCCAGATACAACTTACCTGTCCCATGTGTCAAGGTCCTTTTGGATTTCCTACAAGGTAGCAGTATAGTAGTAGATGGTGGAACTGATTTACTCATTGCCTGGCAGGAGAATTGAAATCTGTCCTGTTGGTAGATAGGGTATGGCTAGTTTCTGGAACAAAGAGATGGCTCAACTGCTGAAGATTTCACAACCATTGGAAACCTGAGAAGTTGTATTTAAATTGTGCATAACAGACTTGACTTAGTGAGCATTCAAACATCTCAGAAACTCTAGAACCCATTGTTAACGAGGCCTGGAGCCTGCTGCTCAACTGTGTCTGTTCTTCCACTGTCAAAAATAATAACCTATTTATAAACCACCACAGATGCTCTCTGGCTTTTATAATGAGCCATAAACTGCTTGCTAAAAGCCCTTAATATCCAATTATCTTTCTGTAAGGAGCTGATACAACTTAGCAGTAACCGGCCAACTTCATTATTTTTTAAACATTGTTTGTTCCCTCCCCCTTATTTTTCAAGTGCCTGCATCAAGATACTTGCCACAGCATGTCCTTCCATTGATACATTTTTCTCAGGTTTCCAGTGGTTGTGAAATCTTTAGCACTTGAGCTACCTCTTAGTTCCAGGAACTTGTCATGCCCCATCTACCAGCCAGGACAGATTTCACTTCACCTACCAGGCGATGGGTAAATCGATTCCACCATCTGCTACTACACTGCTATTGTCACCTAAGTTAGTTTAGGTCTTTTGAGAAGCAAATGTTAAGAGGGGATTAAATGTGTAAGAATTTTATTAGTAGAGATGTCTGTGAGACAATATGAGAGGAAGTTGGAGAAGGCTCAGAAAGCTTCAAAACTACAATTAAAAGTTTGACCCCTAGTGAAGAAGGAAGGAAAGCAGGGAAGTTGGAAGGTTTCTAGACAGCGATGTAATCTGAGGAAGGTTTACAGGAATGTTGGGAGAACTTGTAAACCAAAGTTGGCCATCAGGAGAGTCTCATGTTTACCTGGCATGGGCTGGTTCTAGTATTTCTTTCAGACTAGGCTATTGCCTAGGAGTAGCATGATGAATTTCTGCATATAGAAGTTGGGACCTTTGTTAGTTTTGCTTACTAAAATTGGAGGTTTGCAATGCACATCCTCATGATCTCCACATTAGACTTCGGTGAAGAAAAGGAAACCTCATCTTGCCCTTTCATCTTAGCACTGGGCAGATTGGGACTTCTCACATACCAATAGCCATTTCTAAATATCCTCTTCATAAATATTCTCAAGTTTTTATGTCCTCAATTTAAATGATAGAGTTGAGTTATTTTACTTTTTCCCTTTTACTCACTTTAAAATTTCAATATAGTAGTGTCATTTTGGAAAGTGTATGTAATGTCATTATGCCTCAGTCAAAATAGGGACAAAAATAAGTTTGCCTACGTTAATATGAGAAAAAGATTGTTGGTTACTGGGTGAAAAACATTATTTTGGTGGTAAGAGGGAGGCAAAATGAAATGAAGGAGAACTATGCAAGTATTATGAAGTCTCTTGAATCTATGGGGTCATATGGTTAAAGGAAATAACTTTTTTTTCATGAGAGAATTGTGAAATTCTAGGTAAGAACTAATGTCTATATGACGAGTTCATAAGAATGCTCAGAAAGATTTGAGAAACTCTGGGCACAATATGAGCCCAAGTCCCACACATAGGGAGGAATGTCTTCTACCTACTTTTGGGTGGAAGTAATGAATGCATTGGTAGCACACATTAAAATAATCCTTAGGATGGAGAATTCTCATTGTTTTAATGGGCAGTAGCAGTAGTTAAGCTTTTTCAAGTGACTGTACGTGGTATAGATATGGGATTATGAGTGTCATATACAATACATTGCAATGACTGTATCTATTATATGGTCTTGAGGTCCAACTTTAGGTATTCCTAGAAATAACTGAGCCACATTTTGCACGAGAATAATTTTTGGTAGTGAAAATATTGAGTCTTCTCTATGTAAATCAGTCAGGCTTCAGAAAAGAAAACAGAATCATTCTATATTCTGATTATGAAGAATTTTAACACAGGAAATTCAAAGCTTGTACAACTGTTGTCTAGGCTGGGGAATCAGAAGTCAGAGAAGACAATCCCAATTTGAACTCTGAGGTAGGCTTCACCTAGAAACTGCTGGGAATCTAAGAACCTCTGGAAACCTCCAACTGACTCTCTCAATCTGCAGAACTAACTCAAGTGATTAGCAAGAATTTACTACCATCTGTCTCAACCACCCTGTAGTGGGTGATTCACAGGAGACTGCCAGAAACTGCTGCATTCCATATAACTGCCATCTGTCTACTTGTGGGCCTGCAACTATTTCTTTCAGTCTCACCCTTCAAATATCATAGGAGGGCCTCTCATTGGCAGATGCAAATCCAGAGCTACATGGGGAAGAATATCACGGGAAATTCATTTAGAGGCAGTCCTAGCAGGTGTTGAAAGTAATGTTGAGTTAACAAAAGAAAATTCAAATTCAATGCTATATCATAAATTGGGGAATAAACAAAAACATGGCCTTTTATTGTTATAGGCTGGTGAGTTTTAAGACATTTAGCTTACAGCTATATATGCATATAACTGTAAATATATATGTGTGTGTGTTTATATATATATATATATTTTTTTAAGGGAGAGGTATTATGGTATTTGGGTACACTATAGCTTTTTGACTCAGAGTTTGAATTTTTTCTGTGCCTTCTATTTTCTAAGATGGAAATTTAGATTATTAATTGACTTTCTTTGTCTAATGAAGGGTTGAATCAAGTGTTCTCTAAAGTATCTGTCATTTTTAAAGTTCTTCATAAATAAGTGTTAGTGTAATATTCAACTCCTTTTGACCATTTATTTTGAGTTTTTTAAATGGTTATGTCATAGACACCACTAATCTTTCACTAATGATTATAGTTAACTTTTTTCTAACCCTTGGGTCTTTAGATTTTAATCACTAGTAGTCTGGCTGCATCAATATGTTATAATCTTCCCAAGAACATCTCTCCCCTTAAAGGACTATAAATCCTTTAGGAGAGAGTATGTTTCTGTAAATAAAAAGACTAACTAAATTGGCATTATACAGTTTGAAGTAACATTGTTATAAAGATGCTGTCTACCATCATATGAATTTTAAGCAATGCACTTTTGGTCATCAAATACCTCAAATTCTTAACTTCCTATTAACTTTGCCTTCTAAGTTCTCTGTCATTTCCTGTTGTGTTAATTGTCACCATATACTCTTTCCTGGGCATTAAAAGGAAAATATTATAGTTTGGAGTATTTATTTGTGACTAGTGGAACACTATAATCTCCACACAATTTGACAATTTGCTTTTGGGTCTAAATTGTTTGACAATGCACAAACTAGACTGAAAAATTTTTTTCAGGAGTAAACTACATATGTTGCAAAGCACATTCCATGTAGAATAGTGCGCTTCAGCAGTCATTGGGAGCTTTTTTTACAATATGATACACAAATATTGTCTGAGAATATGGCATGAAGTCTGAGAAAATACAAAGGAAGAGCAGTCAATTATATCCAGAGTGAGCATATATGAGTGTGTGCATACAAAATGCATACATACACATTTATTTATCTATACATAGAATGTATTGGAGGATAGAGCAAAAGAGAGAACAATTAAGAAAAGATGAAAAACAACATTGTAATAAATGATCACAGCATAGGGTGAGATTCAATGATATATATGTATTTCAACAGCCTATTCTACAGAGCCTATCTCATTCTTTCATATTCTTTAAATCCTCAAAATCCACTCACTCATCTTTCATTTTGAAATTGTTTCCCATGAAGTACCAAGTATCATTTTCTCAAAATTTTCTTTCAACAATTCTTCCATTTTTCTCCAAGAAAATCCTAATTGGACAAATTAATTTTCTATCATTTAAACAACATCTCAGAACATTTTTATGTTG
Source organism: Carlito syrichta (assembly GCF_000164805.1). Taxonomy (NCBI): domain Eukaryota; kingdom Metazoa; phylum Chordata; class Mammalia; order Primates; family Tarsiidae; genus Carlito; species Carlito syrichta. The sequence continues at coordinate 567,158 of NW_007247785.1, read as the reverse complement.
TGAAATGACTCCTGACATTATCTTACCCACCACTGCCATCTCCCTCATCACAGTGTATGTCTCCTATGTACATACTCATATAGTAGCTGCTCATAGAGTAGCTACTGCTTCAGTCTCTTGCAACCTCATTTATAATGGTAACTGTATTCTTCATCATTCTCTCATGGTATAGTGAAAGGAAGTAGACTAGTTCATTTCCTTATCATCTGAAACAGAAGCTGCTATTTCCCCTAACATCTGTCCCATTCCATCCTTATTTGGGATTTTTGAACATTTTTTAGTATTACATTTTAATTTCTCCATTGAATTTCTTAGCATATAACTTTGAAATATTTAGTATTTTTAGGGGTTATAATAGATATACCTAGCTTCCAAAGTTCATTTAATATTGCTATTTTACCAATTCAAGTAGAATCTATAACTCTTAGCACTCTGTATTTTGTACCATGTCTATCTATATACATTGAAATCCTTGTTAGACAATGTTATAATTTTTGCTTTCAACTATAAATGTGTTTTAAAGAACTCAAAAGAAGAAAGAAGTTTGCTATATTTACTCATGATAATCAAACTTTTCTACTGGTGTCATTTCTCTTCTGACCAAAGAATTTATTTTAGTAATTCTTTTAGAGCAGATCTCCTAACAATGGGTTCTTATACTTTTCCTTCACCTGGGAATGTCTTCATTTAACCATTACCACTGAAACATATTTTGGCTCTATATAGAATTCTTGACTTACAGTTGTTTCTTTCAAAGTTTTTAAAATGTTGTTCCACTTCCTTTTGGCCTCCATAGTTTTTAGTCAGAAATCAATAGATATATGTCATTTTTCTTTCTCCCTAAAGGTGATGTGCTATTTTTCTCTGACTGGCTTTAACATTTTTTTTTTATATTTAGTTTTTTAGCAATTTGATTGTTATATATTTGGACATAAATATCTTGTTGTTCTTGTTTATATTTTTTGCCAAGTTGATAAAGTTTTCACTCATTTCTTTAAATATTTTTTTACACTGCATTTTTATACCTCTTCTTAAACTCTGATGTCATGAGTGTTAGATATTTTTGGTATTATTCCACAAGTTCATGAGGGCTCTGTTCATTTATTTTAAGTCTTTTTTTTTCTTCCCTGATATTATTTTTGTAGAAATCCTTAGTTGTCCTTTTTGTGCTCCCATAGCCAGAAATCTCTCTCTTCCCTGCCTGTTGGTGCCCTCATCTGGGGTCAAGTAGTTGACAACAGAAAGAGAAAAAAAGGAAGGGATATATATATATATTCTTGATGCCATATCTTCTTTGATCAAAAAATAACTTCCACTACCTCAGATTTTAAAGTGCTGCCGCCCTTGCTGCCAACTCTGTCACTGCCTTTTATTGCCTTTGTGGGATTGTGCAGAGGCTGAGGTCCAAGGAAACAGAAAACAAAAGAAGTTTCCAGGAAGGTGTTAAAAATATCACCATTGGCATTTCTCTTGTGGCTATCTTGCCTCTGAGACATTTATCTAACTCTGTCTAAATAAATGGAAGAATTACAGGGGTGGACCTAAGAGAGCATACATTTAGAAGATTGTTCTTTGAAGCTCCTTTCATTTCATAATTTCCCCAATAATTTCTGCTTCCCAGAGGGCTTCCCTTTTTGGTCTGGCAAACAGAAAGCTGAGACTTTAGGTGCCCCTCGCTGCAGCACAATTCCTACAACTGCACCCATGTTTGGGACCAGCTGAAGAGAGGACAGAAAAAATAAAGAAGCAACATGGGTTTGCCCCCATCTTCTTGGAATCATAGATTCTCTTAGGTTGTCCTAATTTCAGCATGTTGATTATTTTCATTTGTGACCTACAAATGATTGATTAATCTCAACTTTATTTTAACTCTTAGCATTGATTATCCTGGATATATTACACACATTAAATTTCTGGTTGAAATGTGACTCTTTTCATACTAGAATATAATTGCTACGATGGCAGAGCTTTTATTCATTGCTATATAAAAAATATGCTGTTTATTTCCACTTGAAGAATGGTGCACAAATCTTAAAATGCTCAATAAATATTGTAAAAATATTGAAGAAGTGAACCTTAGAGAGAATCAAAGAATTGACCTAGACTTCTGCTTGTGGCCCAGTTACGTCAAATATGTAAACCTTCTCCTGACTCTTAAAGAGTAATATAAAGGATATAGGAGGCACCAAGAAAATGACTGATAACTTTACAATTAGAAATTTCACTAATGCTTCATGTTAATTATGGAAAGGGATAGGCTGAGAAATCTTTACCTCACATTGATACAATTTTCTATATATGTATTAGTTATCTGTTGCTGATATAGCAAAATGACACAAACTTAGCAGCTTTTATAATACACATTTATTATCTTACAGTTCTATAGTAATGAGTCTGGCATGTGTCTCATTGGGCTGAAATTAGATTGTTGGCAGAGCTGAGTTTCTCTCTAGAGACTGTAGAGGAAGGCCTAAAGGAAGGTCTGTTTTCTTGCTCACTTGGGTTCTGAGCAGGATTCAGTTTCTATAGTTGTTGGACTTAGGTTACTGCTTCTTTGCTGACTGCCAGCTCCGGGCTGGCCCAGCTTTTAGAGTCTACTCTCATTCTTTGGCTTGTAGCCCTGCCAGAGTCCAGCTCCAGCCGGTCAGGGTTTCCTGAAAGAGGGATGGCGTTGGCGCAGGGGAAAAACTTGGCCACTGACTCTACTGCAAGCAGGACAAATGCCGATTTATTGTCTTTTCCAACTCTTTTTATACCCTACATATTTTTTGTTTCCAAGGCAATTAGTTACAATTTAATGAACAGGACAGGCAATGTATCTTTGTTCATCCTGTTTTGATCTTAAAACATTATCATCCTAAACATTAACTATAAATTTTATAAACTTTTAACTTTTTTAATGATTACCATTTCTTAATGTCCATACAAAACTGACTTATTCCTATAACTATTACATTATAAATCACTACCAAGTTCTAAGCATTATAATTATCACATAGATTAACAAGTCACACCTGTGACCTTCACACAGCAATTTGCAACTAGCTGGGGTAAAGCAACATTTTCAAGGTTTCTTAGCTGCAAGTTGGCCTGACTAGTTTTCCCTAATTTCACACCTGGTGTTTACAATCTGCATTAATTATTTCCTGCCAGAGAGAATGACCTTCAATGTTTGTAAAACAAAAGGCCTCTTGGGCTCAAGTCACCTTAGTCACAATCCCTAACCAGAATTAAAAACCTCCTTAACAAAGGGAAGGTAATTTTTCATGAATTCCCCTCTAGCCTTTTTGCAAGGGGTAGTGGAGGTGTGAGTGGAATTTTGCTTTCCATCCTCAGACTGTACAGAACTTTTTAACTGCACTAATAAGAAAAGTAGAAGAAGCAAGGGTCTCAGCTGCCCAGGTTCACTTTGTGACCTGGGGTCTTCAGCCCCCTGGACTTTGTCAGCAGGCAGGCCTCCATGGCTGACTCCTGACATGACCCCCTTTCTCTCTTCAATGCTAGCAATAGTGGGTCAAGTCCCTCTCATACTTTGAATCTCTCCTTATTCTCTTGTCTCATTGATACCGGCAAGAAAGACTTTCTGCTTTTAAGAACTCCTGTGATAAGATTAGGCCCACCTGGATTATCAAGCATAAGGTTTCAAGGTCCAGTTATCTCAATAACATATGCAAAATCCCAATAGCCATGTAATGTAAAATATTCACATATCCCTGCAGATTGGGTCATGGCCATCTTTGGTGGACTGTATTCTGCCCACCACACTGTAGGAACTGTATTTTTAAAGGATGCAGAATGACGAAGGTAATAAATAAATGTAATTGTTAAGATAGTGGACTTCAGCCTGCAATTCCGCGCCTTTGGGAGGCTGAGGTGAGTGGATTGCCTGAGCCCATGGGTTTGAGACCCGCCTGGGCAGGTGAGACCTCATCTCTACAATAAATCAAAAAATTAGCTGGGCGTGGTAGAGCATGCCTGTAGTTCCAGCTACTTGGAAGGCTGAGGTGGAAGGATCGCTGGAGCCCAGCAGGTTGAGCTTGCAGTGGCTGGGAGCGGCCATTACACTCCAGTCTGGGCGACAGAGTGAGACTCCAACTCAAAACAACAACAGCAACAACAACAACAACAAAAAGATAGTGCACTAATATTAACTGTAAGTATTTTGCTAAGTGAAATTAAACTATTTATTCTTAAATATAAAAAATTTAACACTATGAAAAGGCCTGTCTTGAAGCTTTGTGATTTGTGAACATGTAAGTTAATTAATTTTTTTAATGATTCTCAGAGGGGACATTTTAGAAATAATTTTCTACATTTTCTACTGAGAAAACATTAATTTCAAGTGTATATTAAAATATTTAATTGATATATCTAAAGCTTGCCTTGCTATAATATTTTTTGTGTTCCACAAACCATTTTATTTAAAATAGACCATCTTGCTGGTCTGGAACTAATTGAAATAAAATTGGAGAGTAACAACATGTCTGAAATTATGATTATTAAAGTGTTCTCTCCAAGGTTAAATATCTTGAGAAAAAATTTACATCTAGTTATGTTTAAATTTTACTTTTAATCTTTTCTTGAGGTTATGGTTGCATTGGCTCTTGACTATGCAGTTAGAGAGCCTTCCACTGACATTCCACAAATATAAACAAAAGCTATTCTTTCCAGAACTATATAAAAATAGATACAGTACAGAGTGGAAAATGTGGGCTTAAGTAGAAAACTGTCCAAAAAACTAACAACCTGAAATAGAAGCCTAGGCATTTCCTCCTAAAGCAGATTGAGAAGAGGATCAACATTTTCTGACCTTTTCTTCCTGGAAGACACCAAAGGTTCTCTCTCAGATAAGGCAGTGCAATGGCCCCATGTTAAATGGAATGAAACATTCCACAAGGTTAAGGTAATTTTGCCTCCCCTGACTGAATGTGTAACTGACACAGAAGTGCTTAGTATATGGCCATGGCTCCCACTACTTAATATCAGGTGAACAATCAAAGAATATTATTTGTTCAGATTCTAATTAGATAGGCAAAATGAAAATTTTCCATACTACCTGCCATGTTAGCTTGAAGACGGCTAACTTTGTGTGGAGAATCAAATAACAGCCTGTCACCACTGACTTGACTGTACCTTGACTGACTCATAAACTTTCATGATCTTTAAGTTACCTGCTATGATTATATATCCACTAGAGATATGGCAGGTGCTACAGGAATGGTATAGCACTCATACATAGATTCTGGGAGTATACCTCCATTTGAACAACAATGAATGTCTTATTATTGGGTTTAAGTTGATTACTGTGTGCCAGAAATTCCATCTGTGTCCTGAGTTGTATCTGAGCAATACTCATGCAGAGAAATGTTACTTATCAGAGTTTACCTTCTCATTAGATAAAAAATTACATATTCAAGAACATGCCTAAGGCTGAGGCCCAGGCAGAGTATATCAGAGTCATAAGAATGTCACAGTAGAAGTTACAGTATTGATGGTTCCAGTGTTTTCTGGTAAACTTATCTCAGGTAAAGCACAAAGTCTTCATCATTTTCTTCCTTTTTTTCTTGAAATTTTTAATCAAAATTCATGCTAAAAAGTACATATATCATAAAATACTGTTCAGTGTGTTTTCAAGAAGTCAAAGCACTTATGTAACATCACCAAAATTGAGAAAGAGAATATTACTACTATTACAGAAGTTTCTTTTATCCCCATACAAGACCCAACCCTAACTTCAAACCATAGATTAATTTTACCTGCAAATGAACTCACATAAATAGGATATTACTCTTTTTGTCTTTGGCATCTTGCATTTAACATAAGCTTTATGAAATTGATTTATGCCTGCAATTTATTTTCAATGCTGTATATCTATTTTTGTGAAAAAATAGCAACTAGTTTTTTCATTTCAGTGCTGATGGCTGTTCACATTGTCTTATATATAGTTCTGCTAATGAATTTTTTGTATGTCTTTTTGAATATACAAACACACATACACAATTCTGTTGAATATAGCTAGATGTGGAGTTCTGGGTCATAGAACATGTATATGATTAGCTTTAGTAGGTTCTGCCAGAGAGTTTTCCAAAGTAGTTGCAGGAATTTGTATTCCCACTAGCAGTGTATGAACATTTAAATTATTATACATCTCATCATTATCTGATATCATCAGCCTTTTTAATTTTAGCCATTCTGGTGAATGGGTATTGAGATTGTCTAAAACATTTACTTGATGACTAAGTATATAATCTTTTAATATGTTTTTAGCTATTTATATTTTTATATTTTTAATTTTTTTTAGAAAGAATAACACAACAGAGCTTGATATATTGATGATAGTGCCAAGAATTCTGGTGGCTACCAATGCTCTACTATAATGGATGTAAAACAGTTATAGAATGAAAGACAACAAGAACAATTGTAAGAAAATAAAATGCAGGCTGGGCAAGGTGGCTCATGCCTGTAATCCCAGCACTTTGGAAGGTGGAGGCAAGAGGATTGCCTGAGCACTCGAACCACGGGTTTGAGACCCGCCTGGGCAACTCAGTGAGACCTCATCTCTACAATAAATCAAGCAATTAGCCATGTGTGATGGTGCATGCCTGTATCTCCAGCTACTTGAAAGGGAAGATTGTCTGAGCCTTGTAGGTTGAGTCTGCAGTGGCCAGGAGCATGCCTCTGCACTACAGCCTGGGAAACAGAGTAAGACTCCAACTCAAAAAAAAAAGCAAAATGCATGTAGTTTGCCTAACCATGACTAATAAAAATCACACAGTTCTGCTTGCCTCATATACAGACACAGCAGTGGTTACCAGTGACCTATATTATGGTCAAGCTAGTAGACATAATTGGTTGTTGTATGCCGATTTAGAGTTAACTACATCATAGATAAATTTTTCAATCCTGCTGATTTAAAAATGAACATAGCTCCTATGAATGTGATCTTCTAGATGTGGAATTGGCCAGTGGATATGTCATAGATTATCCACAGGTGATTAATTGAATTTAGGAGATGTGGGAACATGCCATATATGGTTGATCATATGCCTTCTGATGGTTAATTTTAAGTTTCATCTTGACTGGATTAAGGAATACCTGGAGAACTAGTCAAGTATATTTCGGGGTTCATTTTTTAGAGTGTCTCTGGAGGAGATTGACATGTGAGTTTCAGTGGACTAAGTGGGGGAGATTCACTCTCAATGTGACAGGAGGCTTGGATGCAACAAAAACAGAAAAAAAGGTGAAAGGTTTCTTTCTTTCTTTTTTGGATCAGGGATATACTTCTCTCCTCCTGCCCTTGGAACTCCAGATTCTCTAACCTTTGTACTTTGGGACTTACACTGGCCCCCAGGGTTCTGAGGTGTTTGGGGTTGGATTGAACCATACTACTAGCATCCTAGGGTCTTCAGCATGTAGATGTTCTGTCATAGGACTTCTAAGCCTTCATGATCACATGAGCCAATTTCCCTAATAAATTCCCTATGTATACTGTTGGTTTTGTCTCTCTGGAGAACCCCGACTACTCAGGTAAACACTCAGATAACTAGCACAAATAGTTATCTTCTTAGTATCCCTGAAACTTCAAATGCTATTAAACTATGCTCCATTTGTTACCAGAAATAGAGACAACTTCAAATTCAACCTGGTATGAAACCAAAAGATAGGCACCATACTTATTGCTGGTAAAGGTTATACAGCCAAGAATGACATGACCATTAGATAAAGAGTTGTGCTATTTATTAATCTATTATCTCTCAGCTTCAATAATGCTGTTCTATATTGATTTGCCAAAACCGGTTTCTACAAATTACATTTCTATTATCTAGCTATTATCCTTTAGGTTATTCCAATAGGGTATGTTAGAGGGACATTGAAATCCTGAAAGAACAAGAGGAAACTTTGTCCTTCTTGTATGTTTTTTGTCTGCTTCATGGCTGCTTTCTCTCCTTGTGTGTGATTCTAGTAATAATTTTTTATTCCTTTAGTACAATTTCTTTTCATATCAGCAGAGGCATCTAGTTTGAGCATTTTCTCTAATTTTAGGAATTAACTTCAGAGAAAGTTTGCAGCCACTTCCTCCTCAGAGGTCTGAGGCATAGCACCATTGGGCCCCTTCTCCAAGTTTGGAGACACTAGCACCAGTGCATGTCCCATTCTCAGAGTTCTGTGTTTTAAATCTGCAGGTCCCTCACTCTTACCTTTAAATTTTAATAATTTCAATCTTCCACCATTGTGTCTTCAGCCCTAGGGATGATTGCTGCCTCCTACTGTTGCAACACCCCAGTAACTTGCTGTTGTTTGCTTTTTCAGTTACCCAATTAAAAATAAATTCCTAATTATTGTGTTTTTATATTGTGAATGCTTTCTATACAAATAACTTCTGTGGTTTATGTTTTTCACTGGGCTTTGATTTATACAGAAGACTGGAGGTCTTGTCTATCCAGAATTCAAACTAGCTCATACCTCTTAAATTATCACCACAAAAGGACTACAGATAAAGGAGATACACAAACTTGGGTTAACACTTACACACTTCTGACCAGAATGTGCATTTCTCTAGTAAAGTGGTACAAAACTGGGCCTAAAATGATTACTTTAAATACTCATGACATGTAACCCAATACCTATGGCTAAATGTGTTAATAAAATAAAATAATAAAATAGGCTCTTCAACTGTTTCTTCCACACTGCCATAGTACAAAGGGATTATCTGATAATATAGTTAAATATTCAATGTATTTGAATATATGAAACTGTTAGGGAGAGTCTCTGGTGGGTAGATTTATTAGTCATGGAGATATAAATGTTTAGGTAGATATAAAATTGAACCTTGAGATAAACTTTAGGAAATTCTATATAAAATAGAATTTTATATAAAATTCTTTTAATTTCTGACTCTTTGATTATAAGTTTGGACTTTCGGATCAAGGTGCCAGAAGGAACCCTTCTTAGACTTGAGTTCCTTTGATGATCTCTACTACAATCAGGGAATGGATATTGGCAGTTTCATGGATTCATTTCAGAATTTCTACAGCCCTGTATGCTACACTGAAAGGTATGATAGAGACAGCAAAGCCTCATAATGCGATAACTTGTCAATTCTGAATGTCAACCAATTTTATATCTCAGTGGAACTGAAGAACCCAAGGATCATTAAGGAAAACCTAGAGAAGGAGCTAAGTTGATAACATAGAGCCAATTTTTTATAAAACATTTTATTTTGGTAATCAGATAGCCTCCCTTCGGTCTAAACTATGAAACAGCACAAGACTATGTTCTAGACAATACAAATCACAACTGGCACAAAACACTACTTCTAATGATATTTCTCTAATGTATAGTGTAGCCTGTTTATGAAGGCAAGACTCTTATGGGTGCAATACCCTATCTACTACTCAAATAGTTGTGACAATTTTGATGTCAATTATATACATGGGTTAAGAGATGTTAGGATAATTTGGAAATAAGATGAAGAATATTTATGGTTAGCTAGAAGTTTGTATTTTTAAGCTATTTTGGGGGCTATGGTTGTAGAAAATTAATGTTTAATTGTGATAATCAGATTATTCATTGTCTATATCATAAAAGAATTATCCATATCAATCCATATAATAAAAGAGTATTAAATACAAGAAAATTGACTTTTTTAGGACCCTGGGAACTGGTACAGAGATACTTCTCAAGGATGCTTAGAAACTGGCTGAAACTGAGTCTACTTTCCCAAGTTAAGGATGTGGCTTTGATGATAAAAAAAAATTGGTTAGGTTAAAAGAGAGCCTGACATTGGTAAACATTATCTTGGATGAAAGAATAACGTGTAGAGATTATATAGGCAAATTTTTGTAAGGGACACTGGAGACTAAACTAAGTGTGTGCATGTGTATGTGTCTCTGTGTGTGTGTATGTGTGTGTGTGCGTGCACACCCGCGCGTGCTTGGTCTTTTATCACCAGTCCTGCCAGCCTCACTGAAAGGCTGTTCTCAACACAGGTCATAATTTTCATTGAACGATTTCAGTAGAACTTTTGATATTTAATGGTTTTACTTTTACTAGTTTTAATAACGATGATGAAAGGCGAGAAATACATAAAAGGGAGAAACAAAACCTAAAACTTGAAACTTAAGAGATACATTTACAGCTATAGAATGCAAAATTGTAGACAATGTGAGTAAATAAGTTGATGAAGAGAGAAAATGACTGAAAGAGGATGGTCAATTGTAGTGTGTGGGCACAAAGTGGATCATAGAGTTGGGAAGAAAAGATGTGTGAAGCATGGTGACTAGCTAAAGGAAACATGAATTCTGGGATGAAGAAAGTGTGACCAATAAAGGACTGCCAGGATGCCAGGTAGTTTCTGTTCTTTCTGAATGTTGACACATGCGAAGAAAAGGCTTAAGTTTAAATTTTTGAAATAAATTATGCAAAACACTCTTAAATACATTTGCATTGATTCCATAGCCAAATAAAACATATGGCTGCTAAATTGAAGAATAGTTGTAGGTGCATTGATTGAATGCTATAGATCTCCACTTGTGGAAGCACTTTGGAGAGTGATCAATACAGGATACCACGCCTTGAGCAGTACTGCTTGTGTGATGAGTGCTTTAACAAACCCTGACCGTTAGGAAGTTGAAACTTTGTTGAGCTAAAGCAACATGATTAGTTCTATTTATAGAGCCTGCTGTTATATGGCCTTTCTATGTGCCATAAGGTGAGTTTTTCTTTTCTTTTTTTTTTCATTTCAGAGCTATTTATGCAATAAGGATCATAATAGTCCTTATTTCAGGGCTTCTATCAAGAAATCAGATGTACATGTAAGATGATTAATATATTATCTGGTACAGAATAAGTGCTAAATAAATTTTAGCTACTAGTATTACTGATGATGATAATGATGATGATGATATTATATTATTTGCTGGAGGAAGAGAATAAAAAGGAGGAAAGTCATCTAAAACTGTGGAATGACTGGAAGGGAGCCCAGTATCTTTCAATTACAGTCTTCTTTATTAACATCTGTGTTGAAATGTTTCTATGTCCTCTTTTGTGCTGTTTCTGGAATATAGTCCAAATGTGTTAATAAGGTGTTTAGGTTTATTTTTAATGAGGTGTCAGCAATCCCCCCAAGCATCATCTACTTTAACTACTCTGCTCTATTTGACAATTTTCAAACTTAAACTTTGTATCTCTTGTCATTTTCTCCCCTTTGTTGGAGTATCCAGCCCTGTCACTTTACATATCTGTCAAATTGTTATTTATCATTTATGTCATAGATGTATTAGTCAGAAATTGTTTGGATGCAGCAACAAAGATCTCCTTAAGCTACATTTTATGAAACTATGAATTTAATGGGAGGACACGCAAGGCTATCAAATAGAACTTGAGGGCAAGGACTGTAGTCAAGTCCCAGGAGGATTAGAGTCCAAAATTGGAAAATAGCCTGGAATCAAAACTTTTTTTCTTTCTCCTTCATGCCTTCTGTGAAGCAAAGTGTCATTTTCATCTCTTCCTATCAATGTCTGAATAATTCTTGTCTATCTCTGTAATTGGGCTCTGCTTTTCCATGTACTTGGTGGAATATAGCTACCACAGGCTTTACATCCTTTCAGTTTAATTAATAACAGAATGGTCTAGAATTTTTATTTCCAAATTAAAAATTTTGGGGGGAAAATAGCCAAGTTTGGGCCAAACTTCTACTCCTGTAAGATCAACATTGACTAGGAGAAGCAAGGTTATTTGCTATTCCTGGATGGGAAGAACACAATACAGAGTTGAAGTGAGTGTATGTAGAGCAGGAAACCTTCATTTATCTTCTTTTAAAAGCATATTCAAACTCCTGCCAAGTAGATTCATTACTCCCCTTTGTGATCCTGTGGAGCTTATTATGCCATAATATTGTTAATTATATAGTACTCATACAAATGTCCTTATTAGAGTATGAGCACCTCAAAGACTAGTAGGTTGTCTAATTTCTCTTTATTTTTTCCAGCACTTAATAGTGATATAGTCCTCAAGGGCTTCATCTACTAGGGGAAAGCCAAGAACAATAATGCCAGTTCGAGTAAATATTTTACAATATAAACCAGCATTATAGAAGCTTAAAAGAACTAAAAGTCATTTTTCATATGAGTGATTGAGAAGTTTCCATGAATGAGGTAGTATTTGACTTGTAATCTGTCATTTCTGTTAAGTGCAAAAGATCAGAAGAAGTTATTTCTAGCCTGGAAAAAAAAAAAGACAGGATAAAGTTGTGAAATTAGGGAAACAGTAAGATCTATGCAGGGAAATATAACCTGAGATTCAATAAAATTGTGTGGTTGTTTGGAATCCATAGAAGGGATGAATACATAGTAAGATAATAAATACAATTTGTGTATATTTTAAAAGCCTTCACAGAAACGACAATGTTTTATCAAGTTTTCATATCTTATTTTGCAAGGTGATATTCAGATTAAAAGGTACATAGTAAATAAATTAAATTGCTTGCTTGAAGAATAAAAGTACAGTATGAAAATAAAAGAAAATAATAAGCATGTAATTAGGAGGTAAAGTTGTATTATTTTTGTTTTTATTTTTGCCTGGGAAAGTGCATAACAGCCCCTATATTGGAAAAGTTTACTAATAAGTGACATTCAACAAATCATCAAAGATTCATATTTTAGCCTTATCGTAGTGGAAATAAATGAGAACAATCAAAGGCTGTTGATTCTGAGCTTGCTATCACAAGGGAGTCAGCCACCAGCCCTTGTGTTTGGTAAAGACTTAAAAACAGGCAGGGGAGTGGGAAAACTTTATAGTGAAAAAAAGAGAAGGTTTCAGGTATGTCCTAATTGGAGGGTGCTGGTATGAGGAAGCTGTCGTTGCAATAACTAGAAGCAGGAATCCTATGTGATTGGTTTGGGGGACATATTTGGATTTCTCTGCTTGATCTCAAACTGGAAATAGTGCAAAAAATGTGAAAACTGTCAATAATTAATCAAGTCTTGGGCATTTGGAGCCACTTTTTCAAGGTTATTATTTGGCTTGCTGGACTATATACTATAGACAGTGGTCTGATTTCCTACAAGTCTGACTTGTACATGGTAGGCTGGCATCCTGAGCTGGTTGTAGATAATGAGTTGGTTTCCTGGGATGGTTACTGCAGACTGTGGGTAATAAATTTTTTGTTAATATGTGATTTGGTCATTGTCCTTTTGTACATTCATTTTCTCCCATAAAAAATAATACCAAATGCTCGAAGGTATTAATGAAATCATTTTTGTCTATATGGGCACATTATAAAGGACTACATTCAGTTCTTATTTATTATAAGTATATTGAACAAATTAACTATACCAGTAATTATAACTGCAGAAAATAAGACACTCATATATGATTCCAAATTTTTGTAGGCCTTAAAAATTTATAGGCATATCAATATTATGGTATTAAATATAATACTTTTTATATTTTCCCTTATCTTCATATCCTTTTATTTATAGTTTTTCTCTAGGTGTTTTAATATTAGAGCAATTATCTACAATCTCTTACTTTGTTCCATTGTTTACTATTATGTCTCCTCTAAACGTAAGGCTATCTTTTTACATAATCAAGTTTTCTTGCCTGATTGTTTCTTTCAAAGAAAACTCTTTGATTCATATTTAGATTTCTGAAAAGTCTTCCTCTTTATTTAGTCAGTCATACCCAGACACCTATGTAACCCACTTTCTTTTGAAACTGAGATTCACGCTACATACAAATAAAATACTCACAACCAAGTCAGTGTAAATGAAATTAATTATTCTGCCTTTGTCACTGGATAAGTGTGCTCACCTGCCCTGTGCAGTATTTGACGACTTTGACAACGCTCTTTCTTGAAACACAATTTTTCCTACAGATCAAACAGTCAACCAAAGTTTTTATCTGTTTTTTTTCCTCCAGATCAAACAGAATTTGTTCCTCCAGATCAAATGGTCAACCAAAGTTTTTATCTGGAAGTTTTGAGAAAGTTGTATCACAATTTGTGGAAGAAATGTCCCGATTTGTGTAAACAGGTGACTGATTCCTCCACCATGACAATGTACTAACTTACACTGTGCTGAATGTTCAGCAGTTTTTGATTAAAAAACAGCATGACATCTGTGCCCAACCCTCCCTATTCACCTGATCTTGCCCTAAGCAACTTTTTTGTTTGTTTCCCCAGATGAAAAAGTACTCAAAGGGAAACATTTTGCCATTGTGAAACACACACACACACAAAATGGCAGAAATACTAAAAGGCATCGAAATTGACAAGTTCCAAAACTGTTTTGCACAGTGGCAAAAGGATCTAAGTGTGTATAATGTACTAAATGGAGAGTACTTTGAAGATGACTAAAGTTTAAACAAGTAAAAATAAATACACATTTGAAAAATAAATAAGGAAATTTGGGTTTTTTTTGTCCCCCCTTATATGTATTTGAGGTTGGAGAAATCTAGGTTAATATCTTTTTGGGGGGTCTTACCAGGGGGAAAATACTAAGAAAAGTACCCATGTAAAGATGAAAATACAACACTGGCTTTAAATGAGAGCTTTATGGTAATTTCTAAATTGGAGAATGTGGCAAAGCTCCCATTCCTTGTTCACTCTCCTTACACACACACACACACACACACACACACACACACGTACTTCTTGCCTTCAGGCTAAAAGAGAAAACTATGACTTTTCTTATATTTCTTGGGAGGAGCATGAGAAAGAGAAAAGAGATGACTCTTCAATAAATTCTAATATTTTGGCCCCACCCTTGTGAATTTAATTTAGTGAATGCCAAATTCTTGCTAGGTTGGGAAACAAATAAATTTTTTTTTCTTCATACACATGGAGAGATTTTTAAGGAAGAATTAGTGACGTGACTGAATAGTATTATTCTGATAGCTACCTTTCATCAGAGAAACATGAAGAAGAATTTGGTTTCTATCAGCACTCTTCAATTGGATGTTGTAAGGAGACTGCAACAGACAAAACTGTAACCCTTAATGTTACTGTCCAATTTCAAGCTGCTTCTCCTCCTGGGCTCACTGATTCGGCGAATACAATCTAGCTATTTAACTGAGAATGGGGAAAAGACAAATATACACAATTTTCTTGTTTTATCTATATCTTTCACGACATTTTAAGGTATTAAAAATAGAAAGGGACAAAAAGTATATTCCTCTTTGCAACAATATCATTTTTTACAAAAATTAACCCTATTGCACAATTACACCTTTTACAAGTGATACTCTACTATTTCATGATGCTAGTTAAACTTTGTGGCTGTCATCAATCATTTGATGATAGAGTAATCATAAATTTGCATTGTAATATCAAATACTATACCTCTAAATGCTATAATCTCATTCTGGGCTGGTTACTTTTTCAAAATTTATTTTTCCACTTGACCAGTTATAACCTCTTTATAAGATAGATAGTTTACACTATGCAGATGCTATGATTTGGATATGATTCATTTGTCCCCACCAAAGTCCATGGTGAAATTTAATCCCCAGTATGACAATGTTATTGGGAATTGGGGTCTAGTGGAAGGACTTTGGGACATGGGGGTGAATTTCTCATGGATGACTTGGTGTCATACTCTCAGCAGTGAGTTCTTACCCTTGAAAGACTGGATTTGTTTTCTTAGGAATGAATTAGTTCCCACAAGAAGAGGTCATTATAAAGCAAGGCTCCTTCCTCCTCCTGTATGATCCTCCTTCTTTGCAAAGTTGCTTCCCCTTTGACCTTCTTTCCCATGTTGTGATGCAGCATGAAAGCCCTCTCCAAAAAGCCAGGGCCATGCTCATTAACTTCTCACTTTGCATCAGGTATTATTTTATAACAAAACAAAATGGACTAATATAACAGGATTCCTCAAAAGTATTTTTACAGTGCATACGTTTTTAACCTTGTGAAATACATAGGAGATATACAGGTCTACACAAGAGATGGAAGATTTGTAAGTATCAATCATACTTTAAATAGTAGGCTCTTAGTTGTAGACTGAATATAAAAATTATTATTTTAAAAGTTAATATTACCTCTCTACATGTATAAAAATCATATTATCTAAGAAGTAAAATTCTTAGAATTGCAAAGAGCATAACAACATATTTCACAGAAATGCACTGGATTTTTATCACTTATTTTGCTTTTTGTCTTGGATGAAAATGTTTTTCAAAGTTTGACTATTTTAAGTGTATGATCTCAATTTTTTGTTCTATCCATATGCAGAAGATGGCTTAGACTTTTTCCATGAAAGTAATTTTTAGCAGTCTTCAACATTATAAATGTTAGATTATAAGATCTGTAATAAATTGAAACCTTTTATGAGAACACTATTGAAAATTCTTGATTATAAAATAGTTTACAAGTACTAATGCGCATAATATTACTTTTTTGTATTCTAAAGGAATAATGACTTTTTCTTTTTGCTACTATGTTCTGAATGTAAAGGACTCAGGTAATGAAATCTTTGGAGTGGTAGTAGCTAATACGTATTATGTATCTACTCTGTGTGAGGCATTGCTCGACGTACTTCATTCATTAATTAATATAACCCAGTGGGGTAATAGGTATTACATATGTACAGTCTTCTGAAATTCTTGAAGACAGGTGTGTTTCAAAAGTTAGAAGTTTTCAGGTTTCAGAAAGATAATATAATACATATAGTGTAGATATATCATAGAGTACCTCCATCATGGTCTGAGGCGGCACTCCACAATCAAAAATATGAACATTTATATAAAAAACTTATAAATGTTCAAATTACATGACAAAATATGACACAAGTAATCCACATCAGTTCAAACCTATTCTTTTTGCCAAATGAGTTTACTGCAATCTTTACAAATGCTTTTAGTTTTGAAAACTTTTGGATTCTATAATTGTGCTAGAGGGACAGTGGTGTGTATTATTACCTACATTTTGAAGATGAGGAAATTGAGGTTCAAAAATATTAAGTAGCTGGCACAAAATTATATTGAAAATAACTGGGAAGCTAGAAATTGAACCCGGACAGCTTGGCTCTAGTATCTTTCAAGGTCTATTATCTATCACTACTCCCTGAAGCTGGAAAATAAAGAGAAGAGGATGTATTCTCCCCAACAGTTCAAGAAATTTTTATTCTATGTCCCTACAGATGAATTCCTTTTATAATATAAAATTCACTACCTCATAAGAATCCTGTATTATTCTTTTTTTCTTTCTTTTTTTTTAAGCTGGGGAGTCTCACTCTGTCACCCAGACTGGAATGCAGTGTCATACTTATGGCTGCCACAGCCTCGACCTGCTGGGCTCAGATGATCCTTCCACCTCAGCCTTCCAAGTAGCCAGAACTACAGGTGCATGCCACCAAACCCAGCTAATTTTTCTTGATTTATTGTAGAGATGAGGTCTCACCAAGTTGTACAGGCTGGTCTTGAACCCCTAGGCTCAGGCAATCCTCTCATCTCCAACTCCCAGTGTTGGGATTACAGGCATGAGCCACCACACCCAGCTATCTTTTTTCTTTCTTTTTTCTTTTTTTTAAGACAACGTCTCACTCTGTCATCCAGTCTGGAGTACAATGGCATAATCAGGGCTCACTGCAGCTTCAACTTCCTCGGTTCAAGTGATCCTCCTGCCTCAGCTTCCTGAGTACCTGTGACTATAGGCATATACCACCATGTTTGGCTAATTTTTCTGTTTTGGGCAGAAATTGAGTCTTGTCTTGTTTCCCAGATTTGTCTTGTACTCCTGGCCTCAAGTGATACTCTAATCTCAGCCTTTCAAAGTGCTGCGATTATAAACATAAGCCATCATACCCATCAACCCATTGTTACAATGTTGACATGAGATCTACCTCTAAACAACCTCCATTCACTAATCTTAGTTTTGCTATTAGAAGCAACAAGTAGTAAATCCACTCCTAACAGTATTTCAAATATTTAAGAATAGTTCTTGCTGTTTTAAAAAATTTCCTTTGTTTATCTAAACAATTCTAGTTCATTTATATATTACATTCTTCTCTTTTTCATAACAAGTTTAAATGCCTTCTTCATAAGTTTCATGTTTTTACTAATGTCCCTTAAAAATATATTGTTGAGAAGTCAGTAGGCTAATTTGGTTTACTTAGAGAAGAATACAATGTGATACTAATTCCTATGACAGAAACATTCTTCTTGTTGAAAACTAATTAATGTGCTAGTTTTTTTGCTATCTTCATCTGTCTTGGATGAAAATGCATTTCAAAGTTTATCCATTTTAAGTATATGCTCTCAATTTTTTTTCTATTTTTATGCATAAGAGGCAGCATGAAGAGAGAGAATCTCCACTTGGAGGAAGGAGAGGGAAGTGTTGTGGACCCCAGTACCTGGCTTACCCCAGTGAAACCTGATGCTAGGCCACCTCCCATGGCTCCAGGCTTCAGACTAGCACCCACAGTTTTAAGCTCCAGTTTCTCCCTGTAGACCCAGAGACCAGGCTGACACTTATAACACAGCTTTCCACTCTAGGTCCTGCCAGCACCAGGCTGGTTCCTTTGACCCCAAACCCAAGATTTGTCCCCAGAGCTCTCTGCTTTAGTAAATCCTGGGTCCAGCCCCACCCCGATAGATGTCAATGCCAGGCCAGATTCCGTGGACCCAGGTTCTAAGACTGCTCTTGTGTGCTCAAGACTTAGGCCTGCTAATGTGGACCCAGACCCTAGACCCACTCAGCTCTAGGTAGGCTTCCACAGACCCAGCCTCCAGGCAAGCCACTTAAGATCCAGGCTTCATGTCAGTTTCCATGACTTTAGGCTCCAATAGATTTGGGGTCTAGTTCTACACTAGTAGGCCCTGGTGCTGGTCTGGTCCTTGCAGATCAAGGTGCTGGATAGGCCTTTATGGGCCCAGAGCCAAGGCTTACCCATGCAGACTCAGGTTCCAGGCTTAGCCACTCACTTTCCCAAGTTTTAGGCCAGACTATCTGAGGATTTCAGAAGCAAACCCACTCACAGATCTAGAAAGAAGGCTCTCCTAGAATTTCTTGATGGGGTGATTGGTGAAGGGTTTTCTCTGTAAAATCAGCCTGTAAACACAGAAAAAGTTTTCTACTTCTTCAAATATACAATCATCAATGCAAGGCCACAATGATTATGAATAATTAGGGAAACAAAATATTACCAAAGGAACAAAGTAAAGCACCAGTCAACCTCAAAAACTAAAGATATACAAACTGCTTGATAAATAATTCAAAATAATTCTTTAAATAAAGTTCAGCAAACCACAAAAGAATATGAATAGAAAACTAACAAAACAAAACAAGCAAACAAAAAATTCATGACAAATGAGATGTTCAGTAAAATGATAGAATCCATTACAAAATCAAAAATCCTAGCACTGAAGAACATGATGACTGAAATAAAAATATTACATATGCAGCTTTTACTGCGGACTTAATCAAGCAGAAGAAAGATTTAGTAAGCTCAAAGACAAGTCATCTGAAATTACCCAGAAGAACAAAAAGAATGAAAAAAGAGTAAAGAAAGCCTACATGACTTAAAGGACATGATCATGTGACCCAATATACAAATGATAAGGCTCCTGAAGTAGCAGAAAGAGAAAGAAAGAAAGATTATTTAAAGAAATAATGACAGATCTGAAGAGGGAAATGTGCATCCGTAGCCACAAAGCCCAAATAACCACAAACACAATAAATATAAAGATATATTCACTGATATATATTACAATCAATTCTCAAAATCAAAAACAAAGAATTTTGAAAGCAACAAGAGAAAAACAATTCATCACATAATAGGGAACTACCATAAAACTATCAGCAGATTTCTTAGCAGAAATTTTAAAGACAACGAGAGAGTGAAATGAAAGGAAAAATAAAATCTGCAAACCAAGAACACTATTTGTGACAAGACTTTTTTTCACATATAAAAAAATGATAAATTTCCTAGGCATATAAAAGCTGTGGGAATTCATCATCATTAGAATTACCTTACAAGAAATACCAAAATAATCTATTAAAGTTGAAACAAAAAGATACTAATAACATAAGATATATGGAAGTGTAAGACTCACTGTAAAGATAAGCATATAGTCAAATTCAGAACACTCTAATACTGCCATGGTGGTTCATAAATCACTTTTAACTCTACTATAAAAGCAAAAATTAACAATAACTGTAGCTACAATAATTTGTTGATAGATGCATAATATATGAAATATGCAAATGGCAACATTAGCAAAAAAATGCCATGAGAGATCTAAAATACAGATTTTTTGCTTACATACTTGCTGATTGTCTATCTCTTACAAACAGTATGCATACTCTATGAGAATGGGATCATTGTTTTGTTCACTGTTGATCCCACAGCACTTATCCCAATGCTGGATACATATTTAGAATTAAGATGACCAATGAGAATCAGTTTGAGTATTTCTCCGATGGAGTAAATCAAAATGGAGACGGTTTCCTCAGCACCAAGAAAAAACCACGACCAGCAGCATGCCCAACAACAAATAAAAAAAAAGTGATAATACCCACAAAGTACAAACGAGAAAAATCCATCAACCTGGGTTGGTGCTAGCCAGATTCTCACCTGCAGCACAGCACAAACCACAAGCAGCCTCTGAACACAGTAGGTAAAGTGAATAAGAAAAATTCAGAAATTCTGTGCTCCTGCCATGGACTTAGAAGGTCCTGTGAGACTTGTAGTACTCTGATCTTTCATGGGAAACTGCCTTACCCACAGCCATGCTCTGCCAAAACCCACATGGAGTGCTACAGGAAAAAAACAAAGGCCTGAGGAAGTCCAGCTGCCATGTCCTAGGAACCCAACATTCGACTGCAGTTGCTCTCTAGCCAGCCTGAAAGAGAATAGACCAAAGGGCAAACTCCACTATGGCAGACAGTTTCTGGCTGAAGCAGGTTGCCAAGAGGACACCTGAGGCCAGCTGCACTTTGACATTCTGAATTCAGACTGCCTGAGACTCAGGCAGGGGGCTAGAGGACTCATTGCCTTAGCAATCTTTCACTCCCAAGGTAAACTCTTGTCTGCAACCTCTGCATAATAGCATTACTCCAGTGGTTGGGGCCTCCTTTCCAATCCCCACTGGGGTATCTAAGAGTACACACAGGTAGGTAGCTTGAATATTCTCACCTCCCACAACAGCTCTCTTAAAAGCTCAAAGCAGAGAACTTGGATAAGTCCTACAGCCCTGTCCATTGGTTAGGTTGATTGGTTAATTCCTTGGAGCAACAGAGACCAAACAGAAAGCCCACAGCCACCATCACAGCTGGTTCTCCTTTGTAAGCACCACCTCTGACCATAGGGCAACAATACAGATTATTGCATCTAATATAATCCCTCAGCTCTGGGGATGGTTTGATTCAAGATCCCAATTAAAACCATTATCCAAGCCATTCTGGTTATTCAGGATGCCTTGAGTCTCTGCAGGTCCCCATCACAGGACTGACACAGCTGGCAGTTGAGAAACTCGACACACAAAGGCTATATGTAACCTACAGTGTCTGTTTCAGATGCCTGTCAATCTTAAATAAGAGGAAATAGTCTATCCAAATTAGAAGAAACTAGAGAAAAATAATTCTGAAAATATGAAAAAACAGAGTTCCTCAACACCCTCAAAAGTCCACACTAACTCTCTAGCAATGGATCCTAACCAAAATGAAATATTCGAAACTCCAGAGATAGAATTCAAAACGTTGGTAAATGAGTCTCAGGGGAAAGTTGAAAACCAACATTAAAAAATAAAAATTTTAAAAATTATTCAAGACATAAATGAAAAATTCACCAAAGAAATAGATACATTAAAAAAAAAGCTGAAATTCTGAAAATGAAAGAATTGTTTAGGGAAGTACAAAATGCAGTGGAAAGTTTTAACAGTATACTACAACAAGTAGATGAAAGGATCTCAGAACTTGAAGAGAAGGCTTTCACATTGACCCAATTAGACAACCACAAAGAGAAAAGAATCAAGAGAACAGAACAAAGTCTCCAAGAAATGTGGAATTATGTAAAATGTCCAAACCTAAGAATCATAGGTGTTCCTGAGGAAGAAAAGAAGGTAACAGGTTTGGGAAACCCATTTGAGGTAATAATTGTGGAAAACTTCCCTGGTCTTGCCAGAGATCTTAACATCCAGATACAAGAAACCCAAAGAAGCTCCACAAGATTCATTGCAAAAAAATCATGCTCAAGGCATATAGTCATCAGGTTATGCAAAGTTTAAGTGAAGGAAATAATTTTAAGAGCATCAAATAACTTACAAAGATAAACCTATCAGACTAACAGCAGATTTCTTAGAAGAAACCCTACAAGCCAGAAAGGAGTAGAAGTGAAACCCCATCTTCAACCTTTCAAACAGAATAACTGTCAGCCAAGGATTTTGTATCCAGCAAAACTAAGTTTCTTAAATGAAGGAACAATGAAGTTTTCCCCAGATAAGCAAATGCTGAGGGAATTTGTCACCATTAGACCAGCACTACAAAAACTACTCAAATGAGTTCTAAATACTGCAACAAAAAGTTGAAATACACTAGTAGAAAAATGCTGGAAACTATAAAGCTCACAGGGTTTATATAACACCAGCACAACAGCGAAAATAAATAAAGCAACCAGGTAACAATTAGCATGATAAATGGAATAGTACCTATAATATCACTATTAACCCAGAATGTAAATGAGCTCAATGACCACTAATAAGACATAGAATGACAGAATGGGTAAAAAACACAATCCAAATATCCATTGCCTTCAAAAGACCCACTTAATATAAAAAACCTCCTGCAGACTCAAGTTAAAAGAGTAGAAAAAATATTCCACACAACGGAAACCAAAAATGAGAAGGAGTGGCCATTCTCATATCAGATAAAACAAACTTTAAATTAATAACAGTAAAAAGAAAAAGATTATTATATAATAATGAAAAAGCAATCAAACAAGAAAACAATTTAAAATATATATGTACTTAACACCAGAGCACCCTGCTTTATAAAACAATTCTACTAGACCTAAAAAAAGAGATAGACAGAAATACAATAAGAGTGGAATACTTCAATACTCCACTGATAGGAATAGACAGATCATTAAAACAGAAAGTCAACAAAAAATAATTAGAGTTAAACTGGACTTTAGAGCAAATATACCTAACAGACGTCTGCAGAACATTGCATGCCAAAACTAAAGAAAATACATTTTTCTCATCAGCACATGGAACATTCTCCAAAGTAGACCATACAACACGTCACAAATCAAGTCTCAATAAATTTTTAAAAATCAAAATCATATCAAGAACAGAGAACTTGGATAATTCCTACAGCCTGTTCACTAACTATATCAAGAAGCTTCTTGGCAGGGTGTGGTGGCTCAGCCTAAGGTGAGAAGATTGCCTGAGCCTGGGAAATCGAGACCAGCCTGGACAACTTGTTGAGACTTCGTCTCTACAATAAATCACAAAAACTTGCCAGGTGTGGTGGTGTGCATCTGTAGTTCCAACTACTTGAAAGGCTGAGGTGGAAAGATCACCTAAGCCCAGCAGGTTGAGGCTGTCGTGGCTGTGAGCATGATACTGCACTCTAGCCTGGGTGACAAGAGTGAGACTCCAACTCAAAAAAATAAAATAAAGTAAGAAACCTCCTAGGTCACAGTGGAACAAAACTAGAAATTAACACCAATAAGAACTTATGAAATCAGCAAAAGTATGGAAGTTCAACAATCTACTCTTGAATTATTCTTGAATTAACAATAAAATCAAGATGGAAATTTAAAAATTCCTCGAAATGAATGACAATAGCAAAACAAGTTATCAGAACAAGTGAGTGAGACACAGCAAAGCTGTGCTTAAAAGAAAATTTATAGACTTAATAAGATTAAAAAATTGCATATTGACAACTTAATGTCACACCTCAAGGAACTAGAAAAACACAAACAAACCAAATTTAAAGCTAGAAGAAGAAAAAAATAACAGCAATCAGAGCAGAACTAAATGGAATTGAAATAAAAAAATTACAAAGGATCAACAAAACAAAAAGTTGGTCTTTGTAAAGATAAACAAAATTGATAGACCACTAACTATATTAATTACGGAATGATAAGAAATTCAAATTAGCTCAATCAGGAATGAAAATGGAGACATTTCAACTGATACAATGGGAATACAAAAGATCATCCCAGATTATTATGAACACTTCTACACAAACAAACTGGACAATCAAGGGGAAATGGATAAATTATTGAACACATATAACCCCTCAACCTTGAATCAGGAAGAAATGGAAACCATGAACAAACCAATAATGAATATCAAGAGAAAACAGTAATCACAAGCCACTCAACCAAAAAAAAAAAGTCCAAGACCCGATGATCCACAGCCAAATTCTACCAAACTTTCAAAGAAGAGCTGGTACCAATTTTACTGAAGTTATTCCATAAGAGTGAAGAGGAAGGAATTCTCCTAACTCATTCTATGTAGCCAGTATCATCCTGATTCCAAAGCCAGGAAAAGACACAATACCAACAACACAAAGAAAACTACAGATCAATAACCCTGATGAACATAGATGCAAAAATCCTGATGAACATAGATGCAAAAATTAGCAAACCAAATTCAAAACCACATTAAAAAAAAAAACAACAAACATTCACCACTTATAAGTGGGTTTTATCCCAGGGAGGCAAAGATGGTTCAGCATAAATGATTCGCCACATACACAGAATTAAAAACAAAAATCATATGATTATTTAAATAAATGCAGAAAAAGCATTTGATAAATGTCATCATCCCTTCACGACAAAAACAGTCAGCAAAATAGGCATAGAGGAAATATTCCTCAAACTAATAGAAACCAAATATGACAAATCCACAGCCAAAGTCAACGTGAAAAGAGAAAAGTTGAATGCATTCTCCTTCAGCACGGGAACAAGGTATGTTCACTATAACAATTTCTATTCATCATAGAACTGGAAATCTTCACCAGAACAATCAGGCAAGCAAAAGAAATAAAGATATCCAAATTGGAAATAAAAAAATCAAACTATCTCTGTATGTTGACAATATAATCTTATACCTAAAGTTTCCTAAATACTTCTCCAAAGGACTCTTGGACTTGATAAATGATTTTTTTTTTTTTTTGAGTTGGAGTCTCACTCTGTCACCCAGACTAGAGTGCAGTGGCCACTCCCAGCCACCGCAGCCTCGACCTGCTGGGCTCTGGCAATCCTTCTGCCTCAGCCTTCTGAGTAACTGGAACTACAGGCACGCGTTACCACGCCTGGCTGATTTTTTGATTTATTGTAGAGATGAGGTCAGGCAATCCACTCACCTCAGCCTCCCAAAGTGCTGGGATTACAGGCTGAGCCACCGAGCCTGGCTGATAAATGAATTTGATAAAGTTTCAGGATACCAAATCAGCACACACAAATCAGCAGCACTGCCACACACAAATAGTGACCAAGTTGAGAATCAAGTCAATAACTCAATTCCATTTATAATAGCAGTCAAAAAGCTAAAATACCTAAGAACATATCTAACAAAGGAGGTGAAAGAGCTCTACAAGAACTACAAAAGACTGTTGAAATGAATTGTAGCGCATACAAGCAAATAGAGAAACACCCCATGCTCCTGTGTTGCATGAATCAACATTATCAAAATGATCATATTACCCTAAGTAATCTACAGATTCAATATGATCCCTATCAAACTACCAATGTTACTTTTTACAGAATTAGAAAAAAACCCTAAAATTCATATAACAACCCCCCCCCCAAAAACCCAGAATAGCCAAAGCAATCCTAAGTAAAAAGAACAAAGCTGAAGGCATCACATTACCTGACTTCAAATTATACTATAAAGCTATAGTAACCAAAATAGCATGGTACTGGTACAAGAACAGAAGTGTATATCAATGGAATAAAATTCAGAATCCAGAAATAAACCCAAGTACCTATAGCCAACTGATCTTTAACAAGGTAGACAAAAACATACACAGGGGAAAGGAAATCCTATTAAACAAATGGTACTGAGAAACTTGGATAGCTACATGCAAAAAAATAAAACTCGATCCATATTTCTCCCCACATAAAAAAATTAACTCAAGATACATTAAAGATGTAGATGTCAGACCTGAAGCCATAAAATCCTAGATAAAAACCTAGGAAAAACTCTTCAGGACAGTGGACTGGACAAGGAATTTATGGCTAAAACTCCAAAAGCAAATGTAACACAAACAAAAATAAATAAGTGGGACTTAAAAATAAAAGCTTCTGCACTTCAAAAGAAATAACTGAGAGAGAAAATAGGCAACCTACACCTTAGAAGAAGAAATTTGGAAACTATACATTTGACAAAGGACTAATATCCAGAATCTACAAATAACTCAAACAAAACAACAAGAAAAAAACAAACAATCATATTAAAAAGTGGGCAAATGACATGAACAGACCTCTCAAAGGAAGATAAAGCAATGACCAACAAACATGAAAAAAATGCTCAACACTAATCATCAGAGAAATTAAAATTAATTAAAACCACAATGAGATTCTACCTTATACCAGTCATAATGGCCATAATTTAAACAATCAAAAAACAACAGGTGATATTTTGTTTCCCTGATTATTCATAATCATTGTGGTCTTGCATTGGTGATTGTATATTTGAAGTAGAAAACTTTTACAGAGAAAACCCTTCACCAATCACCCCATCAAGTAATTCTAGGAGAGGTCTCTGTCTAGATCTGAGTGGGTTTGCTTCTGAAATCCTCAGATAGTCTGGCCTAAAACTTGGGAAAGTGAGTGGCTAAGCCTGGAACCTGAGTCTGCATAGGTAGGCCTTGGCTCTGGGCCCATGAAGGCCTGTCCAGCATCTTGGTCTGTAAAGATCAGACCAGCACCAGGGCCTACTAGTATAGAACTAGACCCCAAATCTATTGGAGCGTGAAGCCATGGGAACTGACATGGAACCTGGATCTTAAGTGGCTTGCCTGGAGGCTGGGTCTGTGGAAGCCTACCTAGAGCTGAGTGGGTCTTGGGTCTGGGTCCACATTAGCAGGCCTAAGTCATGAGCACACAAGAGCAGTCTTAGAACCTGGGTCCATGGGGTCTGGCCTGGCGTTGATACCTATCGGGGTGGGCCTGGACCCGGGGTTTACTGAAGCAGAGAGCTCTGGGGACAAATCTTGGGTTTGGGGTCAAAGGAACCAGCCTGGTGCTGGAAGGACCTGGAGTGGAAAGCTGTGTCTATAAGTGTCAGCCTGATTTCTGGGTCTACAGGGAGAACCTGGAGCTTAAGACTGTGAGTGCTAGTCTGAAGCCTGGAGCCATGGGAAGTGGCCTAGCATCAGGTTTCACTGGGGTTAGCCAGTACTGGGATCCACAACACTTCCCTCTCCTTCCTCCAAGCACAAGTCACAGTTGAAAAGATGTGGAATCAACCTAAATGCCCATTAACGGATCAGTGGATAATGAAAATATGGTATATATACACCAGGGAATACTATTTATCCATCAAAAAAATGAAATAATTTCTTCTGCAGCAACTTGGATAGAATTAGAAAACATCATTCTAAGTGAACTAATGGAAAATCAAACACTGCATATTCTTACTTATATGTGGGAGCTAAACTAAGACTCTGAAAAGGCATAGAAAATGTTATAGTAAACATAGGAGATTCAAAAGTGGGGGGATGGTTAGAAGGGGTAGAGTGGCAACAACAACAAAAAATTTCCTACTGGTTACAATGTGCATAGATTGGAATGGTTGGTACACTTAAAGCTCAGACTTCTTCACCACTATACAATGCAACCATGTAGCCCAAAACTATTTGTACTCCCTAAAGCTATTGAAATTTAAAAAAAAATGAACAATACGATTTTTTTTTTAGTTTGAGTCTCACTCTGTTGTCCAGGCTAGAGTGCGGTAGTACACTAACAGCCACCCCAGTGTCGACCTGCTGGGCTCCAGTGATCCTTCTGCCTCAGCCTTCCAAGTAGCCGGAAGAACCGGTGCATGCTACCATGCCCAGCTAATTTTTTATTTAGAGATGAGGTCTTGGCAAGTTGCCCAGGCTGGTCTCGAAACCGCAGGCTCAGGCAATTCACTTGCCTTGGCCTCCCAAAGTGCTGGGATTACAGGCTGATCCACCGAGCCTGGTCTGAATAATACTATTTTTAAAAAGTATTTTACTATGTCTTACTCTGGGTAAGCAATGTTGCTTTCTGGAGGTCACCATATTTTTCACACACTAATAAAGAATCTATTTTTTTAACAATTAATTGCAGAAATGTATTAAGGATTATATTTCCAGTAGATACTTAAACCTTGATTTGGAAACTATAATATTTACTGATTACCAATCTACATTTCTTCTAATATACTTGATTTATTTGGATAAAGGTATTTCTAGATGATATGTTAATTTACTTTTGCCAGTCTGTTATAAAATTAATC
The DNA here is from genome assembly GCF_000164805.1 of Carlito syrichta. Classification (NCBI taxonomy): domain Eukaryota; kingdom Metazoa; phylum Chordata; class Mammalia; order Primates; family Tarsiidae; genus Carlito; species Carlito syrichta. Next base: position 538,721 of record NW_007247785.1, on the reverse strand, counting down.
AAGACCTGGGTACTTGAACATGTTAAAACTGTGTTGTCTTTCTCATTACATTTTTACTTATTAATGAACTGTTATTGCTTTTTGCTTTTTTCCATTTTGCGTGTGTGAGTGTGTTTCCCCTTTCCAATTTTATGGCCTATTCTGACTGATAGACATTTTTGTGCATTTTTTTCTTTTTCTGTTACTTGTTAATATTATTCTGTGTTCACTTATCTATAGCTTATTTCTACTTCTTCATATATTTTTATATAATAATAACAATTATACTTAAATTTAAAGATTGTTTTTACATGTGTCACATTCTTTTTATGTTTCTTCTAATTATATAATCCTCAAAATGATCCTAAGAGATTAGCACTCTTTTCCTCACCCTCAGAAAAGAGGATGCTTATCCTGGAGATATTTCAGCCCAAACAGGTCATAGCAAACAAGGGCAATGAATGCCAAATAAAATTAATAATTAAACCAGAAGTCAATTAATTGACTTTTAGTTAGCGGATTTGGGTTCTGATCACTGGACAGGTAAAAAAACAATCCATTATTGTCAGCTCAACGTTCTAGTTTGGCAGTAAACCTAATTTCACAAGATAAATTGTAATAGACATAGCAAGGAAGTGAAATAATTTGCTCTTGTGGGAGAAAGTTTCATTTGCTGTTAACTATCTTAGCATTTAATCTAGTCAATAAAATTAGAACGTGCATCCCCCCTCCCTTTTTAAAGGAAGATTGAAAGTCTTTAAAAAAAATATCTCATTCATCATAGCCTTTTAATCAGGAATAAACCAAAGCCTTTCCTCTTAAAAGACTTAGATATAAGTTATAAAAAGTGAGTATAAAGAAGTCACTACCAAAGGACAAAATCACATTTGATGGCAAATCAGGAAGGCTACACATTTATTAAAAAAAAAAATACAGAAGAACTTAATTTTTTTTTTTTTTAATTTGCCACTATTTATTTTCAGGGAGGCTAAAGGGATTTACAGACTTGCCTATTACAAGAACCTGTTATCATGTATATTTTATCTAAAGCAAAAACCTGAATGGTGAGGCAAGAGGAAATGCATCCTCTTTCTGATCCCTTATGATTCCCAGCCAGCCCTACCTAGAATTGATGTAAGTTCAAGGATTTATGAATTATTTTGAGGTCAAACAAAAGTTGCCTCCCCAAAATATTATAATTATTCTGTTCTGTCAGTGCCAGAGTCAACTATCCATAATTTATTTTCTTACTGTTAAGGAATTTGTGTTTTAGAAGACTACACTGTAACCTGAAAGGCAGCCCATTAGTAACTATGATAACTTGGCAGGGACTGGTTGATCAGTTATCTTAGCTTATCAAAGAATAACATCTTGTCCAAGAAGGGTAGATTTTAATAGAGCTGTGAATATCTTGAAGTTGAACTGTAACATGGAAGACATTAGGAGAAAAACAATATAGATTCACATTTCTTCACAGGGCAGAACAGGTTGGTCTTATTTTTCTATATTTATTTTTCTCAGCTGTCAGGGAACTTTATTCTTGAAAAGACTAAATTTTCTATTACTACTACTACTACTGCTGCTGCTGCTATTACTACTACCACTACTACACATGCTCAATACTCAGGAACCATAAATCAATTTCTTTACAAGCAGGCTTCCCTGTCAATCAGTAACTATTGCTATTTAGTAAAGAAATTAGAATGTAAAGGTCGTTGGATTTGGGCAAAAGCTTCCTGAAATTTGAGGGGATTGTTGTTCTGATTGGTAATTCACTTTGAAACACTTTTGCAAATGTCTTAGCGGTTGTTTTTATATTAGGCACTATGCTCATTCTGGATTGAGGCTTATTTAATAGGATAGTATTTTATAAGAAAAACGGTTTGCCTTTATTTATGTTTTTCCTGGAAAACATAATCTTGATTACAAGGTTGATTAGAGTTTATTTGATTTAGTCATCTAACTGAAACTAAACAAGAAATGATTTTATCATTAAGGAGTCTATGAAGATAGCAAAAGACATATATAATGGTGACTAAATCTACATTATTGTACAGTTAAATTGAATATAATTATATAAACCAAATACATAATTATTATGTGGGACCTGATATTAATTGCTAATTTCTTTTCATTAGAGATTGGTGAAAACTCTTTGCCAAAGATTGACTAAAGAAAGTGTTTCTACTCTAGTCTGCTTTTAATATTTTTTCTTTTTTCAACATTCATACATGTTCTGACTTTTAAAAAAATATGTGATTTACCCTGCTGGTGCTATTAGTGATAATTGCTTCTTTGATATTATCAATTTCAAAGTTACC